>NW_023425525.1:0-77500 GCF_014108245.1 Pipistrellus kuhlii
GGATCCAGAGCGCAGACTGACCGGACCGCCTCCCGCCCCTGCCCGCCCCCCCCCCACCTGCCCTCCATCCCCCCTGCCCCCCATCCCATCTGCCCCCCATCCCTTCTGCCCCCCATCCCATCTGCCCCCATCCCTCCTGCCCCCCATCCCTCCTGCCCCCCATCCCATCTGCCCCCATCCCTCCTGCCCCCCATCCCATCTGCCCCCATCCCTCCTGCCCCCCATCCCATCTGCCCCCCGTCTCCCCTGCCCACCTGCGCCCCTGGCTCCATCCCGCTCCCGGCAGGCCGCAGGCGGGGCCTCACCTGGCGGGTTTTCACCTGTCGGCCCCGTGCTGCGCAGGCGCAGGCGCAGACGGCGGCCCGCGAGCTGAGGGTCCGCACCTGGCGCTCCTCTTCCCGCAGGTGAGACCCCCCCCCCCCTCACCGGTCCGCCTCACCCCCACTCGACCCCTCCCGGAGGCATCGCCGTCTCCAAGGCAACGAGGCCACGTTCCAGGCGGCGGGCGGGTCCGGCCCAGCGCTGTCCCCCCCTCCCGCCCACCGCAACCGCCGGCCCGCGCCCTCCGCACTGACCCACGGGACCGCTGTTACCCCGCTGTGGGGGGAGGCTGAGCCTGAGGGGGCGGCTCCAGGGCACCGGCGCCGGCCCGGGGCCTCCCCGGCTCCTCGCCTGCCCCCATCCCTGAGCAGAGGGCGGAGGGCCGTCACTGTTCCCCCTTCGCTAAGGTCAGGGCGCCCCTGCGTGTGGCGAGGCTGGGCGTGGAAGGCGGAGGCTGGCGCGGGGGCCTCCACGCGGTCCGCCCAGGCGGCCCGCCACCTGCCATGGCCCCGCCCCCAGCCCCGCCCCGCCCCCGCGGCCCCGCCCCTCGCGGCCCCGCCCCCCGCAGCCGCACCACCTGCCCCGGCCCCGTCCCCAGCCCCGCCCCCGCCCCCTGCCATGGCCCCGCCCCCAGCCCCGCTCCCCGCCCCCGCCCACCGCGGCCCCGCCCACCACGGCCCCGTCCTCCACGCGGCCCCGCCCTCCGCAGCCGCACCACCTGCCACGGCCCCGCCCCCAGCCCCGCCCCGCCCCCTGCCATGGCCCCGCCCCCAGCCCCGCTCCCCGCCCCCGCCCACCGCGGCCCCGCCCACCACGGCCCCGTCCTCCACACGGCCCCGCCCACCGCGGCCCTACTCCCCACATAGCCCCGCCCACCGCGGCCCCGCCCCCACGGCCCTGCCCACCACAGTTCCAGGCCAGCAGCCTCCCCCCTCTCCCGCTCCTCTCTGCCCAGTGGGAGGGGCGTTACCTTTAAGAGCCCCTAGGCCGGTGCAGAGCTGGGGCTCATCCAAGGGCAGGAAGACTCTGCAGCCAGTGATCCGCCCATGTGCCACCTGTGTGTGTGCGTGTGCATATATGTGCGCCCATGTAAGCACGTGCATGCAGGCGCACACCTGCAGACAAGGCATCCATGACATGTTAAATGGAAAGGCTGTACGACCGACAGGTGGTGTGTGTCATTTCAAAAATCACATATAGCACACACACACACACACACACACCACAGAGACACACACACACACACACAGACCACACACACACACCCCACAGACACATACACACCCCCAGACACACCCCCCCCCAGACACACACACACACACACACACAAACACAGGCGCACTCAAAAAGTGCACCAAAGACACCAAAAGGAAATGGTGACATGGGCAATATCTCGTGGCAGGTGATGCACATGTTAACATCACTTCCATCCATTTCACTTGAGCCGGCTGCCTGCTCAGGGGTTGGCCTCAACCCAGGAACCAGGAGGTCAGGGTTCGATTCCCGGTCAGGGCACAGGCCCGGGCTGTGGGCTCCATCCCTAGTGGGGGCATGCAGGAGGCAGCTGATTCATGATTTTCTCTCATCACTGATGTCTCTCTCTCCCTCTCCCTCTTCTCTGAAGTCAATAAAATATATTAAAAAAATAAATCCATTTCACCTTTTCTGAAGAGAACACGTAGTCGGTAAGAAGAAGAAGAAGAATAAAAATAGAGCTCACCTGGCGTGGCCGTCATTGCCCAGATGGGGAGCCCCGGCCTCAGGCTGTCCAAAGTCCCAGAGCCTGCCCACAGGTGGCCTGGATGCCGTTCCGTGTCCTGTTTTCCTTCTGCACTAGGCCACCCCCAGGTGCCCTGATTTCATGACCCTTCACGGTGCCCTGACCCCCTGACCCCGGGGTGCTCTGACCTGCTGGCACATGGGCACCCTGGTTTGAGGACAGGGAAGGCTCTCTTGTTTGTGTTGTGAACGGAAACATTGTGAAATCTACAGTGTGTGTCTCACATTTGTTGGTCACACAGTGTCACCTGTCCCCAGCCCTCCCCAGCGTGTCCGGCAGCCCCTCTGGAGCAGGTGGGGGTCCGGACACGGTGCTCCAGGCTCAGCCTGGGCAGGAGACAGCCCCACGCACTCACGAATGTTTATGGAAGAATCAGACCAATCCTCTCAATCTTCCAGAATACAGCAGCAGAGGGGACAATTCCTACGTCATTCTAGGAGGCCAGCATTACCCTGACACCAAAACCAAACGGAGACATTACAAAAGTGAACAACCACCGACCCATAGTCTCATGAACATAGAAGCCAAAAGCCGGCAACAAAATAGGAACAAATCAGGCCTGGCCAGGGTGGCTCAGTGGTTGGGTGTCGACCCATGAACCAGGAGGTCACAGCAGGGCGGAATTGTGGACTCAGTCCTCAGTAGGGGGCATGCAGAAGGCAGCCCATCAATGATTCTCTCTCATCATGGATCTCTCTCTCTCTTTCTCTTCTCCCTCTCTCTGAAATCAATAAAAATATATAGAAAAAAAAATGAAAAAACATACTCACCTGTGTCTACTTATAAAACTATTAGCAAATCAAATCTAACAAGACATGAAAAAATTGTGTCATGACCAAATGTCTAAGACTCAAAAACCCGCTAATGTGGCCCCTCATGACCACAGGCTAAGGCGAGACCACAGACTCTGTCCACAGCTGCAGAGAGCGTTAAAAACCAAACATCACTCATGACCAAAGCTCTCCATGCCTGCGTGCCAGCTGCACCCCGTGAATGCACACTGTGATGCGAGCGAGACAGCCCCACAAGGGACTAGAGACTGTAATGGAGGAGCTGCCCCCCTCTCTGTGCCAGGTCGCTGCCGGTTTGCCAGGCCAGAGAAGCAGGCTGGGCTCGTGGGGGAGGGTGCGCCCGCACCTGCTGATTGTGGGCAGCAGTCCCGTGCCCAGGGGCTGGGGATCTGATGTTTGGGGGCTGGTGGGCGGTGGGCACAGTGCGGCCCTGGGTGTGATGCTGTGACAGGAGCAGGCGCCTCCCCACCCGGTTGGAAGACGCAGGGGCTGGAGGCCCATCAGCGGGGGGGTGGGGTGGGGGGGTGGGGGGGGGTGGGGAGGCGCTGGAGGCCCTTCAGCGGTGTGTGTGTGTGTGTGTGTGTGTGCCTCGTTGGCAGAGCGGCCTTGGCTGCATTGACATCATCCCCCGTCAGCCCAGCAGCAAAACATATTTTTGTTTCCCAGGTTCAAAACACGTCCGGAGGGTCCCGTCCTCCCAGCAGGCTGCCCTTGGCCTTGACCCCGCATTGTTTTTCTGAGCCGATTGCCCAACGCTCCGCCCGCCCGCCCGGCCGTGAGTAAGCCCCGGGCTGGGAGGCCTGGACTAGGCGGTGACCAAAGGCCTGCTGGTTTCATCATGAGACCCCAGCCCAGCCCCCGGCCCAGCCCCTAGCCCCCAGCCCCCAGCCCAGCCCCCAGCCCCTGGCCCCCAGCCCCCAGCCCCTGGCCCAGCCCCCAGCCCAGCCCCCAGCTCCCGGCCCAGCCCCCAGCCAAGCCCCCAGCCCCCAGCCCCTGGCCCAGCCCCCAGCTCCCGGCCCAGCCCCCAGCCCAGCCCCCAGCCAAGCCCCCAGCCCCCAGCTCCTGGCCCCTAGCCCAGCCCCCAGCTCCCAGCCCCTGGCCCAGCCCCCAGCTCCCGGCCCAGCCCCCAGCCCCCAGCCCCCAACCACCAGCCCCCAGCCCCCAGCCAAGCCCCCAGCCCCCAGCCCCTGGCCCAGCCCCCAGCTCCCGGCCCAGCCCCCAGCCCCCAGCCCCCAACCCTCAGCCCCCAGCCCCCAGCCAAGCCCCCAGCCCCCAGCCCCTGGCCCAGCCCCCAGCCCCCAGCCCCCAGCCCCCAGCCCAGTCCCCAGCACTGCTGTCTGCCCACTGCACCCGGGCACTGCTGTCTGCCCACTGCCCCTGGGCACTGCTGTCTGCCCCCCGGGGCACTGCTGTCTGCCCCCCCCCACTGTACCCGGGCACTGCTGTCTGCCCCCCACTGCCCCCAGGCACTGCTGTCTGCCCACCCCCACTGCCCCCGGGCACTGCTCTCTGCCCACTGCCCCTGGGCACTGCTGTCTGCCCCCAGGGCACTGCTGTCTGCCCCCAGGGCACTGCTGTCTGCCCCCTGGGCACTGCTGTCTGCCCCCAGGGCACTGCTGTCTGCCCCCTGGGCACTGCTGTCTGCCCACTGCCCCCGGCCCTCTCTTCCATGGCTGTTTTGCTTGTTGCTGGGGAGGCTGCGCTGTGGGCGTGCCCCCTGGAGGCCTCAGCACGTCAGTTTTAGGGTGTTCTTGTCGGTCCGTGAGCACCTGCTGCACAGAGCGAGGAGGCTCAGGTGTGTGAGCCGGAGGCCTAGACGTCTCCTGACCGGCCCCGTTCAGCCCACTCAGAGGGCAGGGAGGTGGCTACTCACCGGGGTATGGACACAAACAAGGGCCTCCTGTGCCTTCTCATTGAAATATATTTTTATTGATCTCAGAGAGGACGGGAGATGGAAACTTCAACAATGAGAGAGAATCATGGACCCGGCCGCCTCCTACACGCGTGTGTGTCTCCCCCCCCCCCCTCGCCAGGGATGGAGCCCACAACCCGGGCATGTGCCCTGATTGGAAATCAAACCAGTGACCTGGTCGATGCTCAACCCCTGAGCCATGCTGACCGGGCATGTACCTTCTCATTTTCATTTCCCTTGGAAATTGTACTCAACTTGCGTGTTTACTGTTCTCCCTCAGTACATACAGGGATGCCTGGTTTGGGGGCCTGGGCTCCCCAGAAAACCAGCAGCTCTTGGGGACAGTGGGGCCACCTCAGTCTTTGAAGGGGCTGGGACATCTGTCCTGCAGCCCAGGAGAAGACCCTGGAAAGAGGGGTTTTAGTTGAAGAGAAGGCCTTGCTGTCTGACTCCTGACTGCATCTGGTCTGAGTCAGAAAGTCCCAGGGGCCGGACTCTGGGTGCCTGGGGTCTGGGTGCCCCTGCAGCCTGGGCACTCTATCCGCCTCAGCCCTCTCCTCTGGGGGTACAGTTACCTGGCTCGCCCAGAGAGGGGCTCCCCTGTCTCCCTCTGGGGAAAGGCAGGGAGACTGGAGCTCCAGGCTGGAGCCTCTGACCTGCAGAGCCACCACCAGCTGACGCCTTAGTCCTAAACGCCGCCCTGTTCTCCCCGAACCGGGTTTCCCCATTTGAAAACGGGGGGGGGGGGGGGGGGGGGGGGGGGCCTGGCCGGTGTGGCTCAGCAGTTGAGCTTGGACCTAGGAGCCAGGAGGTCAGGGCTCCATTCCTCTTCAGGGCACAGGCCCAGGTTGCGGCTGAATCCCCAGTGAGGGGCGTGCAGGAGGCAGTCGATCAGTGATTCTCTCTCATCATGGGTGTTTCTCTCTCCCTCTCCCTCTCTGACATCAATAAAAATGGAAGGAAGGAAAGAAGGAAGGAAGGAAGGAAGGAAGGAAGGAAGGAAGGAAGGAAGGAAGGAAGGAAGGAGGGAGGGAAGGAGGAAAGGAATGAAGGAAGGGAAGTTAAGAAGGAAGGAAGGAGGGAGGGAAGGAGGAAGGAAGGAATGGAGGAAGGAAGGAAGGAAGGAAAGGAGGGAGGGAGGGAGGGAGGGAAAGAGAGGTGGGCTTCCCTGGGCCAGGGCTCCTGGGGCACACAGCTAGCTGCGCCCCTGGCCACGCGCTCCGGGTCCGCTTAGCGCTGCACGGGGGTGGGGGCGGGAGTTCATAACCAGCGGACAAACAGCCCGACCCGGCCGCCCCCGCCCCCGCCCCGCCTGGCGCGGCCCGAGCACGGGAGCAAAACAAACTATTTGGAACACCGGCCCGGGGGCGGCCGTCATCACCCCCCCCCCCCCCCCCCCCCCATCATCACCCCCGGCAGGTGCGGCCCGGCCCGGCCCTTTATAAGGCGCGGGCTCCTGTCGCCGTCATCCCGGAGCATCACTCCGGAGCGCCCGCCGCCAGCACCTGCCGCCCCCGATGGCCATGCCCGCCCCCGCCGCGCCGCCGCCGCTGCTGGCCGCCCTGGCCGCCCT
The DNA here is from genome assembly GCF_014108245.1 of Pipistrellus kuhlii. Classification (NCBI taxonomy): domain Eukaryota; kingdom Metazoa; phylum Chordata; class Mammalia; order Chiroptera; family Vespertilionidae; genus Pipistrellus; species Pipistrellus kuhlii. The sequence continues at coordinate 6,378 of NW_023425525.1, forward strand.
GGCCGCCCTGCTCGGCGCGGCCCTGCCCGGCGCGGCCGGCGAGCAGCAGCTGTGGGAGTGCGCGCCCTGCTCCGCCGAGCGGCTGGCGGCCTGCCCGCCCGTGCCCGCCTCCTGCCGCGAGCGCGCCCGGCCCTACGGCTGCGGCTGCTGCGCCGCGTGCGCCCTGCGCCGGGGGGACGCCTGCGGCTTCACGTCCGCGCGCTGCGAGGCCGGCCTGCGCTGCCGGGCGCGCCCCGGGGAGACCCGGCCGCTGCGCGCGCTGGCCCGGGGCCGCGGCGTGTGCATGCCCGAGGCGCCGGTCAGCGAGCCCAGCGCCGAGGCCGCAGGTGCGCCCGTCCGCCCCCCCCCCGCCCGCCTCCCCCCACCCCGTCCGCCTCCCCGGGAGCCAGCCTGGGCGCGCAGGGGGCCCGGAGCTACCGCCAGGGGAGCCCCCGCCCGCGCCCAGAGTTTGGAGCCCAAGCCGGTCAGGAGCCCCATCACCGCAAGGCCCCGGGGCAGGAGGGGTTGGAGCGACCTCAGCCCCAGCCCTGGAGGAGGGCTGGCCGGGGCGGGGCGGCGGGGCAGCGGGGCCTGGGGTGGAGGGGCCTCGCCTTGGGACCCAGCGGGCTCCGTAGGGGCGGGGGGCGGGCCGGGCGCTCAGGGCCGCGGGAGGGCTCCCGTCTGTGGGGGGCTCCGGGCGCTCAGGGCCGCGCTCCCTCCGCAGAGGCGGAGAAGGAGAGCCCGGGGAGCCTGTCCACCGTGTGGGACGTGGTCAGAGTCTACAAGGACATGCAGCAGCTCCAGATCTCCGACATCCAGGACTCCAAGGTGGGCGGCCCGGGCTGCTGTGCGCCTGGGACTCGGAGCGGAGAGTGCGCAGGGCGGACCGCCCTCCCCGCCTTACTGCGCCCTTTTCACGCGTGCGGTGGGGGCCTGTGACCCCCAGCCGCCCCTGCCAGGCCGCGCCTTCCCCTCCCCCGCCCGTCCCCCTCACCGGGCGCCCTGCCTAATCCCGCCACTGGAGGGCGACAGGGACCGGAGGTGCCGCCTCCGTGCTAATGGCCAGAAACCTGAGGCTAAGCCTCCATCAGAGCCCCCACTAGCCTGGGTGGGGTGGGGTGGGGTGCGTGCGGGTGAAGGGAAGGAGTGGGGAGACCTCTCAGCTCCCGTGGGTGTGCAGGGGTGTCCTGGTGGGAGGGCACGGCCCCCACCTTCCTCTTAACCCCAACCCCAACCCCAACCCCAACCCTAACCCCAACCCTAACCCAAGGCAGAGCCCGGGGCCCTTGGGGGACAGGGAGAGCCGGCGGCCGGGGAGGGCAGCGGGGGTCCCCCAGTCCACACGGCCCCCTTCCTGCCTCCGGTCGGGGATGTCACCTTCCTCCTCCTCCATCTCCTCCTCCATCCACTGTCCTGCCCGCCAGGACCCCTGCCGGCGGGAGCTGCACGCTGCGCTGGCCAAGGCGGCCGAGGAGAAGGCCAAGGCGGGCGGTGGCCTCTACAGCTTCTACCTGCCCAACTGCCACCAGGACGGGCTGTACCACTCCAAGCAGGTGGGTCCCCGCCCGCGAGCCACGTCCCCATCCCCAGCCCCCGCCCGCCCGGGAGGCAGGGCCCCTCCTCGGGGTGGGAGGCAGCCAGCCCCGGGGTCACCACGCCGGGCGGCACACGCATGGAACCCCGGACTCGCTGGACACCGACCCGGAGGGCGCTGGGCGTGCCCTCGGCCGGTCCTGGCGGGCGGGCGGTGCCAGGGTCTGAGCCCCAGCCCTGGGCTCTCCGTGGGGGGCGGGGGGCAGGGAGCCCCATCCTCCAGCTCCTGCCGCGGCTCTGACCTGCCCCCCCCCCCCCCCCCGTTCTGCAGTGCATGGCCACCCTGCATGGCGAGCTGGGGCTCTGCTGGTGCGTGTACCCCTGGAACGGGCAGAGGATCACGGGGTCCGCGGAGGTGCAAGGGGACCCCAACTGCGAGCAGTATTTCCAGGGCCCGCCTCCTTCCATGGGACGCTGAGGCCCACGTGTGTTGGCGCTCCGACACGCCGGCCTGTGTGAGGGCAGGGGTGTTCTGTACTCCACCGCTGCTTGCTCCGAAGCTGTTGTCTATTTATTCACCGAGTTTATTTTTCTACGCAAGGACCCGGCTCTGAACTCAATGCCGGAGACACTGCCCAGGGGGTGACCCTCGCAGTGGCTGTCCTGGGCAGGGACACTCCGCTGGGTGGTCCCTCACGGAGCCTCTGCTGGTGCGCAGTGCACTCAGCCCCCCCGGGGGCGGTGGTCAGCGGGAGGTGAGGGGGTGAGGGCTGCAGGAAGGAGGGGAGGCATTGTCACAGGCTCGCACCACGTGCACAATAAACGGCCTATTAGCACTGCCACTGTGGACCTCTGTGCCCTCCCCCTGCGCCGCCACGTCCCCCGGCCACAGCCGCTGCGCCTCTCAGGCTGTGGTCACCCCGGCCTGGGCCCCCTCCCACTTCCTGCCGCCCTCACTGCCCCACTGGCCACCCCATCTCCCGCCGGTAAACAGGCCGGGCTTCTGGCAGAGACGCTCCTGGGCCAGCTCCCCCCTCCTCCCTCAGCCTCTGCCCCACGCTGCATGGCCACAGGCGGGCACTGCCTGCCCCTGGCACAGCTGAGCCAGACCGCCAGGCTCGCTGCCCCTCCGAGGTCACCTGCTTGCTTTCCTGACCCTGCCCCCACCTTGGCTGTGCCCCAGGCCTGAGCCCCAGCGCGAGTGGGTGCAGGTCTCTCTCTCACAGCCCCAGCCATTCCCCGGGCCGCCCCCTCAGGCCCCCGGCTGCCAGCTGCCCCCTCGGCCAGGCCCCCAGGGGTGTCCTGGACTCAGTGTCGGTGTCCTGACAGCACTCAGCCAGGTCCTGGCCCCACCCCCGCGGGGAGGGCCCCTTCCTGAGGGACCAGGCGGGAAGAAGTAGAAACACCATGGACCTTCCTGCACCGAGCCGTGGGCACCAGGCCCCCCCAGTGCACGTGTGTGCCGTGCGCGTCTGTGCGCCTGCGTGTGTGCGCGCACATGTGTGCATGTGTGTGCCTGTGTGAGCGTCTGTGCGCCTGCCTGTGCGCACGCATGTATGTGTGTGCACGTGTGTGCCTTGCGCGTCTGCCTGCCTGTGCGCATGCGTGTCGGGGTCACATGACAGTTGCATCTGCTCGTCGTCCTGAGGATTCCGGGTAGGAACGTCCCTGGGCGGCGGGCGCCCCGCGCTGCCTGCGGCCCGGAGTCGGGACGAGAGAGGCCTCTCCGGGCTGAGGACTGCCCACCGCAGTCGGTGCCCACCTGCCCGCTGGGCCTGGACGCCGCGAGGGGAGCAGCGTGCGCACTCAGGGCGGCTCTGGGTGTGGGGGCCGCAAGCCCAACCCTGGCGGGCAGGGCAGCCGGGGGGTGGGGGTGGAGGGGCAGCGGAGGGGTCCGCCTGCCGGCGCGGGGAGCCGGGAGACCCGGTGGCAGGGGTGCACTGGGAGGCGAGCGGACAAGGGGTGACTGTGGCAGAGGTCGGGGTGAAGGGGTGTGAAACGGGTGCCCAGGAAGGCGAACCCGGGATCCTGATCCCGTGGGCGCCAGGCCCCGCCCTACACGTGCGCCCTCACTTCCGGCTCAGGGCTTTGCGGGTCCCGCCCCCCAGACTGCGCATGCTCTGACCACACAGGCTCTGACCAGCCGGCTGACTGCGCATGCTCGCGTGTGCTCGCACCCAAAGTGGGTGAGGGCGGACTTGGGTGCTAAGGGCGCAGGCAGGACAGGCACCGGGGTCCTGGAAGCCAGTGCGCCCTGATCCCCGGAGTCCCAGCGTCCCCGGGTCTCCTGCCACCGGTCCCTTTCAAGCCCAGACCCCAGGCCGCGTGCCCCCTGCGCCTGGGCGGGGCCGGCAGGGCGCTGGGGACAAGCCCCAGGGTCGCCAGGGCCTGGGGGCGACCTGCTGACTTGCACGACCAGGACCCCGCCAAGACCCCCCGGAGCTCACCGTGATCCCCTGAGACGTGGGACCCTCCCACCGCGAGCTGGCCGCCGACAGGGGAGGGTTTTCCACGGTAAAAACTTTATTGACCAATTATAAATACATGGTGAGACCGACGTCTCCAAAATACCTTATTTGATTAAAAAACTTGATTAAAAAAATAAAGGAAAGCGAAAGGCAGGCAGTGCCTGGACCCCCTGGCCTGGCCGAGGGCACCGAGCCTGGCTCCAGGTCCCGTCACGTGTGGGTGCGGTGAGTGCAGCGTGACAGCTCACGAGGCGCTTCTCTGAACACGGGAATCAGGAGGGGGATTCCGGGATCTGGCTAGATACATGGCTATTCATACGTGTTACACTGTGTAAGGAGGACATGTGGTGAGGGATGAGCAAACCTTGGCCTCTGAGGAGCCTATCCTCAGAAACCGCCTTGGCTTTGGAGTTGTGAGTGGAAAACACCCTTTCCTGCCGCCCGAGCATTGTGTGCTGTTGGGGACAAAGCCAACCTCTCCACCCCCACCCCCCTCCCTGCCCTGTGGAGCCTGCTGGGCCACCCACGTCTCCAGGTGCCCCGTCTGAGCACCTTCTTGGTCTTAAAAAAAAAAAAAAAAAAAAAAGGCAGGACTCCACCTCATGGTCTCACTCGTCCCAAGCGGACGGCTGCCTGAGGGCAGGAGCTCGCTGGTGGGCAGAGGGGCAGGGGGGCGCAGGCCTCGGCTCCTCGCAGGTGTGTCCAGAGGTGCAGACACCCCAGGGAGAGGGTGGCGGTCCCGGGAGGCCCATGGGGCAGGGGTGCTCGGGCGTGAGGTCCCGGTGGGCTGTGCCAGCGGACGGGGTCCCGGGCAGCCTGAGGCCCGGCCTGAGCTTGAGCTCATGGGAGGTCCAGAAGCGGCAATGAGAAAAGTCAGGCGGTGCCCTGGCTGCTGGGGCAGGGAGCCGCTCCGCACACCGCTGGCGTTTCGGGGGGCTCACCCTAAAGGAGGGGTTAAAGGAAATGGATTCGCCAGAGAAAGAGAGGTGCTCGAGGCCATGGCCACTGCTGGTCACCGCCGTGGCCGTCTGTGGTGCCGTCGGTGCTGGAGTTCGAGGAACTGAAACAGAGAGAGGAATGCGGTGGTTAACTCCTCCCACGTCAGTCTCCCAACCTCCTGGGCACAGGCAGGCCGCCTGCTCACACAGCGAGGGCCTGCAGGATGCTAGCAATTTAAAAACATGTTTTCATGGGTGTCAGAGAGGAAGGGAGAGGCATCGATGATGAGAGAGAACCATGGATGGGCTGCGCCTGCACGCCCCACATGGGGGATCGAGCCTGCAACGTGGGCCTGTGCCCTGACCAGGAATCGAACTGTGACCTTCCGGTTCATAGGTCGATGCTCAAGCACTGAGCTCCCGGCTGGGCTGCCTGCTATGTTCTTCCAGTCACCCCAAAGTTAGAATTGCCTTTAACAACTTGCAAGGAAAGAAAACACCTAAACAGGCAATTTCCTTCTGTCGACTCACATTCGTCTTGAGGACACGAAAGGAAATGTATTTATTCCTTTTTCTCCACCAGTAACTTTCATTTAGTCAAAGAGAATATTGGATGTGATGGCCTTCAGAATGGTTTAAAGTCATTGTTTGAGTTAGGTTTAATGAACTTTATTAAAATTCTATTAACCACAGGTTGTCAGAATATCCTTATGTATTTTACAGGGGCGGGGGGAGGGGAGCACAATCAGGCTCGTCTTTAACTCAGAAACTGGCGTGGCTCAGCTGGCGTTGCTCAGTGGTTAGCGTTGACCTATGAACCGGGAGGGAGGTCAGGGTGTGATTGCTGGTCAGGGCACAGGCCCGGGCTATGGGCTCCATCTCCAGCGTGGGGCGTGTAGGAGGCAGCCGGTCCATGGTTCTCTCTCCTTGTTGGTTTCTCCCTCCCTTCCTCTATCAGATCAATAACAAGATCCCATCTTAGAATTAGGTTCTTTAAAGCCAGAGAGTTCACTGGGAAGCGAGGGCTCCATCACAGGGAAAGCCTCTGAGCTCCGACCCGGGGGCCCAGGCCCTGCCTGTGTGGTTCAGTGGGCAGGCCCCCGCCTTCTCCCGGGAGCATTCCGGCCTGTCCTCCCCCTGACCACGCCAGCCCGCCCTGTCAGATGGAGAGCCCGGGGCAGGCTCACCACGTCACGGGCTCTCCGCGCCGTCACAGTGCACGTCCGCCCGGCCCCGCGGGTCCTGGCCGGGGAGGGGCTGCCCGTACTTGTCCACGCACCAGCAGAAGCCGCGCTTCCTGCCCTTGGACGGGCGGCACTGGGGGCAGAGAGGGCGGCGTGACCCCGGCTGCCGGGCCCCATGCCCGCCCGGCCGCCCACCGGGACTGCGGCCGGGGACAGCGGGCAGGCGCTGGGCGCGTGTCCCTGCGGGTTCACAAAGGGGAGCAGGGCCCTGGGGCGGCGGAGGAGGGGCCCCACCCGGTGGAGGCCGGACGGAGGCTCACCTGCTTCCTCTTGTAGAAGCCCTTCCGGTCGCAGTTGGGGAGGTGGATGCCCTGCGGGCTCAGGGTGCTCAGGGACTTGAGTTGGTTCAGCGTGTCCTCCATCTCCCGGCGGCAGGGCCCCTGGGGGCGTGGACGGTCACTATGGAGTCCACCCGCCCGCCCCCGGGGGGACCAGCGGTGCTGTGGCCTGACTCGGCCATCACGGCGCCCGTGGGAACTCCGGCACCCCCACCCATGTGTCCGAGATGGAGCTCGGCCCCGGGATCTCCCGGGACACCCAGGGGCCAGGGGCACAGGAAGAGCCGGGCATGTGAGCCTTTCTCCAGCCCAGAGGCCTGGGCACGCCCCGGGGTTTGACCCTAGGGCCGGGCCACCTGGTCCCCGTTCTGGGCGTTAGGGGACTGGCAGCTGCCCCTGTGCCTGGACCGGGTGTGCCCGCGGCTCGGGGTGCAGAGCAGCCGGTGCCCTCGGGCTCCCAGCTCTCCCCCCACCCCAGGAGGCGACGCTCACGTATTCTGTGTCCTGCTTGGTCTCGGAGGAGAAGTTCTGGGTGACGGTGCTCTGGGCCCCCGAGTGGACCTTGTGGCGCTGGCTGTCCTTGGCGCTCCCCCTCCTGATGGCGTCCATCTTGGTGTGGCCGGGGTGGAACCTGGAGTCGGGGGCCCAGTGTGTGCCCGTCAGCGCCGGGCTCCCCGCGGTCACTGCGCTTTGCTCTTCCTCCGCCTCACTGCCGTTTGCTGGGGAGACACGGAGACAGGAGCTGAGGGCTGAGCAGGTCAGTCTCGGGCACTGCCACTCAGCCATCCCGAGTCATTCTGGGAAAACACCTGGAGCCTCGACCTTGGAACCAGGAGGTTTCGGTTGGATTCCCGACTCAGGCCCCATGTTCGGGCTCCATCCCCAGTGAGGGGTGTGCAGGAGGCAGCCGATCTGTGGATCTCTCTCATCATGGATGTTTCTCTCGCCCTCTCCCTTTCTCTCTGGTCAATAAAAAATATTTAAGAAAAAGAAAACACTTGATAGAGTCCCACTCTCACACTAGCAGCCCTGGTACTTGCTTTGCCTGGAGATCAGAAGAGATTTGACCAAGTAGGTGCCTCGCTGGCAGGTGTCCCCTCCTCTACCGGGAGGGAGCAGAGCAGAGCCTGGACGCCCCCCACCCCCTTCTCCCCGAAACCCGCCCCTGGGGGCTGAGGTTGAAGCACGCGTGAGGCTGGAGGCGCCAGCGCCCGCTGTTCCTCCCGGGCGGAGCCGGGCGGCTGTGGGACAGGGCGGACACCCCTCTCCCACCCGGTCCGCTCAGCCGAGCAGCGGCCATACGGCTACGTCATTCCCACGAGCCGCACCCCCTGATCTCCCAGACCCTGCGGCCCCGAATTTGTTCCGCCGGGGAGCTCGGCGCCCCGTTCCAGCTGACTGTTCCCGGCCGGCAGGGAGGCCGCCCGCCCGGGCCTGGGGCTCCCGGGAGCAGGGCGGTGCCGGGGAGGGAGCTTCCCAGGCCCCGCGGGGCGGGGAGACCTGGTGCTCCGGCTCCACGCTCGGAGGTCCCGGGAGGCCCCGCCCCGGGAGGCCCCGCCCCGGGAGGCCCCGCCCCGGGAGGCCCCGCCCCCGGGAAGGAGCTGCGTGGTCCCCGGGGCCCGGCCGGGAGCACCGTCCGCACCGCGGACCCTCCTAGCGGTAGGCTGTTTTGCGTTTCCTTTCCGTTTCCGGTCCTCTTCCTCCGGGAAGCCCCGGCCCGGGGCGGGGCTATGTAAATGAGCTCCTCCCCGCCTCCCCGCTCCGGCGGCGGCGGGAGGGGAAGCCCTTCCTCCTCAGCGCCGAGTCCCGAGAACGCCCCCCGGAGCCCGGAAGCCACTCCGCCGCCCACACCGTGCGGGCGCCCCTCGGCGGCGGGAGGGGGCGCCGGGAGGACCCCCAGCCCGCGCTGGGCACACAGGGCCCCGAGCAGTGGCCGCTGGCGGCTTTACGCGCCGTCCCGCCTGGGGACCCGCACACGCCTCCCCCTCACCCACCCGGGGCCGCGGCTTCTCCGGAGGCACCGAGCCCGCCGGCGAGGCCACCCGCCCCGGGCTCCGCAGCCGCAGGGACTCCCTGGCCGAGCGGAGGCTCAGAGCCAACCCACCGACCTTCCCTCTGAGGCCTCCCCGGGCCCCCACGGGGCTCCCCGTCCCTTCCCGCCTCCGAAACCCGCTCCCCGCGCCGGGCGCGTCTGCGGCCTCCCGGGCGGGAGCTGGGTGGCGGGAGGGTGCGGGCAGGAGAGCTGGGTGACCGGAGGGTGCGGGTGTGGCAGCGGGTGCTGCCCCCGCCCTGCCCGGGGGGAGGGCACCTTGTAGACCCGCTTCCTCCTGAGGGCCAGCTCGGAGGGGACTCCGGTGCGGTGCGGGCCCCCTCCCACCGCGCCCCGCCGCCCGCCCCTCAGCCCCGCGCCCGCCCCTTGTCCGCGGCGGACGCGCTACCCCTCCCCACCCCGTGGGACGGAAGCGCGTCCGGAGCCCGCAGCGCAGCCCACGCCTACGGCCCGGGGTCCCCGGATCTTCCCTCCGGCGACACTGACCCTAGCCCGCTCCCTCCCGCAGAGCCTCGGGCCGTTGTCGGGACGGCGCTCTGCGCTTACAAGCACTTGGCGCCGGGCCCGTCTCCCCACGACGCCCTCCGGGCCGGGGGCCGCCGCTCGCTCACCTGGCGCGGGCGGGGCCCGGGGACCGGGAGACGGGGGACAGGGGGGCCCGGGGACAGGGAACGGGGGGACAGGGGGACGGGGGGCCTGGGGATAGGGGGGCGGGAAACGGACGCTCGCTCACCTGGCGCGGGCGGGGCTCAGGGACAGGGGGACAGAGGAACAGGGGGACGGGCGCTCGCTCACCTGGCACGGGCGGGGCCCGGGGACAGGGGGACGGGGACCGGGAGACGGGGGACAGGGGGACGGGGGGACAGGGAACGGGGGGACAGGGGGACGGGGGGCCTGGGGATAGGGGGGCGGGAAACGGACGCTCGCTCACCTGGCGCGGGCGGGGCTCAGGGACAGGGGGACAGAGGAACAGGGGGACGGGCGCTCGCTCACCTGGCACGGGCGGGGCCCGGGGACAGGGGGACGGGGACCGGGGGCACAGGGGGACGGGGGGACTGGGGCACAGGGGGACGGGCGTTCGCTCACCTGGCGCGGGCGGGGCCCGGGGACAGGGGGACGGGGCCCGGGGACAGGGGGACGGGGAACGGGGGTCGGGGGGACTGGGGCACAGGGGGACGGGCGCTCGCTCACCTGGCGCGGGCGGGCGGGCGGCGGCGCTGGCGTTGGCGCAGAGCCCGCGGCCCTCCAGCAGCGCCCGCAGCGGGGCCTCGCCGGGCGGCGGGAGGCAGCGGAGGCCGGCGCCGCAGCGCTCCGTGTAGACGCCGCACGCCTGGCCCTCGCGCCGCGCGCACGTGAGGCAGCAGCCGCAGCCCGGCTCCCGCGCCAGCTCCGCGCAGCCGGCCGGCGGGGGCGCGCACCGGGCCAGGGCGCGGGCATCGCAGGGCTCGCAGCGCACGACGGGGCCCGCGCCCGCCGCCCCGGTACCGGGACCCGGCCCGGCCCCGGCCCGCGCCGCCGGCAGCCCGAGGAGCAGCGCCAGCGCGGCGGCCAGGAGCGCGGGGCGTGTGAGCGGCATGGCGCCCGCTGCGGGGCTCCGCGGCTCAGCCAGGGCTGCGCGGCGCAGCACGGGAGCGTCGGCGCGGCTGCGGGAGCGGAGGAGCTGGAGCCGAGGAGCTGGGAGCCGGGAGCCGGGAGCGGAGGAGCCGGGAGCCGGGAGCCGGGAGCCGGGAGCCGGGAGCGGAGGAGCCGGGGAGGAGCGGCGTCCGTCAGACCTCAGACCTCTGCCGGCACCGCAGGCTGCATCTGGCGGCCCGGGCGCGCCGGCCGCTATATAGAGGCCCGAGGCCCGAGGACACGCCCCGGTCGGCGCGGGGTGGGGGAGACGGGGCGGGGGAGAGGGGGCAGGGGGAGACGAGGCGTGGGGAGAGGGGGTGGGGGAGACGGGGCGGGAGGGCGCAGCCCGGGCTTCGGGTCCGTCCACCGCTCCGGGGCCGGGGCATCGGGGGCGCAGCGCGGCCGCCGAGCACCTGCTCCCCGTGGGCACGCCGGCGCCCCGCGGCCCCAGGACCCAGGCGCTTCTAGCACCCACCCACCTGGTGCCTCTGGCCACCCCAGCGTCCCCCCCCCCCCCCCGTCCCCGCCACCCCGGCTCTCCGCGCCCTTCTCCGTCTGCGTCCCGTCCCGGGGGAGGCCGCCCGCGAGCCTGTGCTGGGGAGACGGGGTGCCAGGGAGATGGGGTGCCGGGGAGACGGGGTGCAGGGGAGATCTGGGTGCCGGGGAGAGGGAGTGCCGGGGAGACGGGGTGCCAGGGAGACGGGGGAGACGGGGCGCGCTGCTCCTCCCTGGGGTACTTGGCAAAGTTTCTAACATTCAAGGGGATTTAAACGAGGCTGGGGATTTAAGACGTTTCTGAGCCGGCACCTCCGTTGGTCCGGGGAACGAAGTCTCAGGGTTCCGTTTGCACCCGCCGGGCCACTCGCACCCCCACATCTGGTCCCAAAACGCGCATCTGCAGGTGCGCACGCGGCCTCCGCTCTCCGGGTCCCTGCTCACAGCGGGGCTCCCTCCCTCCCTCCCCGGGGTCCCAGCGGACAGGGCGGGCAGAGCGGGCCCGCGGGGAGCGGCTGAGCCGGGCTTGTGGGAGGTTAACCTGTTTCAGGTTCCCCCCCCCCCCCCCCCCCAGGATGGCTCCAGCAGGGCCTCCGTCCACAACCGGGGACTAAAAGTAAATGTCATTAATGACCAGCAGCCTGACCACGGGGTTTTCCCGGCCATTTCCCGGCCAGTGGCGGCCCCGCCCTGAGGTCTGTCCGGTGCGCCGCGCTGGGGACACTGGGGTCCTCCTGTCCGTGCGGTCTGCGCGCTGCGCTGGGGCCAGGTCGGGGCGCACTGCCCTGGGATGGGGAGAATCGTCCGCCACCTCCGAGCGCGGCCTGCGCGACCCTTCTCCGTGCGGCCGACAGAGGGCGCGCGCGGCCCAGGAGCCAGCGGGCAAAGAGCTTGTGGGTCAGCGCGGCCCGCGGACCGGACCGCAGGGGAACCGACTGCCCCGCGCTGCTGGAGCCAGATGCGGGCCCAGGCGGCACCCAGGTGCCGGGGAGCAGCCCCGGGCGGTTTGGGCAGAAAGAGCCAGTCAGGGCCCCGCTTCGCCACCCGCCAGTCCACCTGCAGCAGCGGCGCTGACATTCGCCTGGTCACCTCTTCCATGTGTGTGAGTGTGTGTGTGCATGTGCATGTGTATGTATGTACATGTACGTATATGTATACATGTATGTATGTGCATGTGTGTGCATGCGTGTGTGAAGTCTTACAACAACAAAGAAATGCTGGGGCAGTGATATGGGGAGAATTATCTCTATAAAAGCCTAATATGCAAATTGTCCCCTTGGGAGTTCGACCAGGAGAACAGGAGTTCGACCTGCCCATCACTATGATGTGCGCTGACCACCAGGGGGCGGTGCACAATGAAGGAAGGCCCTAATCAGTCCTGATTGCTGGCCAGGCTAGGGACCCTGCCTCTAGACTAGGGGTGTTGAACTCCATCAGAGAAGGGGCCAAAATCTAAAGTCCAGCCTAAATCGCAGGCCGAATGGTTTACTGAACAGTCATAAACTGTCATTGTGATGGAAACACAGCGGAGTGCAGTGATGACAGCGCGGTGCGGGCCACATTGCAAGGCCTGGCGGGACGGATTTGGCCCGCGGGCCTTGTGTTTGACACATGTGCTCTAGAATGTCAATATATAGTCATTTTTATTTGACAAAACTGCCAGGAAAGAACTCGTTATGGCAGGGAGGTCTTGGATGGGACACAGCTCCATGTTGTGATGTGCTGGTTCCCTCGATCAGACTGCCGGTTAGTCTGGTGTCCATGGGGAGTGGGGAAGGCGTCTCCCCGGTGAAGGTACTTGGTAGGCAGCTGCTTAGTGATTGTGAGGCGACACCCACATCGGAAACACAGCCCTCGCCATGCGGGGTGGTGGGATTGTGTCTCGGGCTGCTGGTGGTCTGTCCGAGCCCTCCCCTCACTTCCGAGGTCCCTGTCCCACACCCTGCAGTCCCGAGTGAGTACGGAAGGCAGCGGGCCCTGTCCCTCCTGCGGGTCAGTAACCCCCAGACCTTCCCTGCGAGAGGCCTCTCCGGAGAGCTTGCTGGACAGCTGGCGGCTCGTAAAATAGGAGCGGGTTACGTGCCAGGGACGCTGGAAAGTCCAGCGGGCTGGGAGATAGCATGACCCAGTGAGAAAACCTAAAAACAATGTTTTTCTTAGCTTCTTGAGTAATGGGGTTCAGTTGGGAGATTAAACAGCCAAAATTAGAGTCTGCTGTTTGTTAGTATTATTGAGCAAAAAATGAAATAAAACTGCCCTCTATTAAGTGATGACTTGGTGTGTGTTTTTGTGTGTGTTTTTCCCCCAAAGAGCGTTCTGTTTTTAGGAAAAAAGAGGAGCCCAACCAGCTTGGTCAGGAGACTTTTCACTTCGAGCTCCAGCCGCAGGCCCACCCAGCCCTCTGCCCAGTGCCTCCTTCCCTGGGGGGGCTGGCGATTTCGAAGACACCCCCCCCGGGGTGGGGGAGGGGGAAGGAGACGTTTCCAGGTTCTGAGGGGGTGAGGCCTCCTGTCCCCCTCCTCCGCACCAATCCCCTCACCCCCCTGTTGCTGCGACTGTGACAGGGCAGTGAGTGAAGTCCAGACTAGGAAAACAGGGTAGCCCTGGCCGGTGTGGCTCAGTGGATAGAGCATCGGCCTGCGGACTGAAGGGTTTAGGGTTCAATTCCTGTCAAGAGCACAGGCCCAGGTTGTGGGTGTGCAGGAGGCAGCCAATCAATGATTTTCTCTCATGTATGTTTCTCTCTCTCCCTTCCTCTCTCTATAAAAACATTAAGAATCTATATCAGAACAAACATCTCCAAATTCTGGGATCCCACACGAGGTTTTACTACCACGGCAGGGGGGAAGGGGGGTGGTAGCAGAGGGGGTTGGGGTGTGAGTTTCATGAAAGAAGCAGCTCCCAGACTTTGGGGTCAGAGCACCTGGCATTTTAACTCCCACCGGAACCCCACTTCCCAGCTCTGGGGTCCATGGGGGGAAGTTGGCCCCACAGACCTGGGTAGTTATGGCCTGTGTCCGTGTCGTGTCTGTGTCCTCATCTATGTGTGTATCTCTGTGTGTGTATGTCTGTGTCTGTGTGTGTGTCTCTGTGTTTGTCTGTGTCTGTGTGTATGTCTGTGTCTGTGTGTATGTCTCTGTGTGTGTATGTCTGCGTGTGTGTCTGTGTCTGTATATCTGCGTGTGTGTCTGTGTCTGCGTCTGTGTGTCTGTGTGTCTGTGTCTGCGTCTGTGTGTCTGTGTGTATGTCTGCATCTGTGTGTGTGTGTATGTCTGCCTGTGTGTCTGTGTCTGTGTGTGTGTATGTCTCTGTGTGTGTCTGTGTGTATGTCTGTGTCTGTGTCTGTGTCTGCCTGTGTGTCTGTGTTTGTGTATGTGTGTATGTCTGCGCGTGTGCCTGTGTCTGGGTTTGGTTTGTGGCTCCCAGGAGCTGCACGGGGTGATCTCTTGCTCTAGGAGTTTCTCAGGCCTGGAGCAGCCTTCCAGGTGCACTTGTCAGAAAGGGTTTGAAGCCTCGTCCGCGCAGCTGCTGGGAGGAGGGTGGCGGGGGACCCGGGGCAGGCAGACTGGAGTGTGGAGCACCTGTACACGGTGGCACCGCACGCAGTGACACCGGAGGTGGACAGTCACCGCGCCCTGCACGAGGAGAGCACGCTTAGTTTAACAGCCACGTGGGACGGACCGGGCTCTGCCGCCAGGGCCGGCGGCTGGGCAGGAGGGGAGGTAGGCGTGGCCTCGTCCCCAGGTGCGTGGTGGGGGGGTCGCTGCGGGTTTGTGACGTCTAAGCTCCTCCTGGGACCACTCTGCCACGTGCTCACTGAGGTCTGTTTTGCCAGCTGCAGGCTGACCTCTGACCCCAGAGCCTCCTGGGCCGCCTGGAGCCCAGGGACACACCGCGTCGCCTCGGCGGGCCGGCTCCCGCTTTGCCGCGGCAGCTCGAGGTCAGCCAGGCGGGAGGCTGGTCCCGCCGCCCTCCCCGCGCCTGCAGCCACCGGGGCTGGGGGGGCGCCCAGGTGCCTGGGGCCAGGACCTCCTGGGGGCTCCGTTCCCTCCCGGAGCCCGCCACCTCTACGTGCGCTCCAATCGCGGACTGGACGAGCCCGCACACGCATCCCTGGAGACAGACGTGTTCCCACAGATCGGAGTGATAAAACGAGGCCTCACTCCGAGCCCGTCCTGGAGCACGGAACCCCTGAGCGCTTTCCTGGAATTCTCTTTTGAGTAACACGCAGCTCCCGTGACCCACAGAGGCCTCCTCTGCGTAGTATTTTTACAAGTTTAATTGGAGCTGACATTGTAAATGAATGAACTCACGCTTCAAAGTCGTTGGAAAATGTGAGCCGAGGCCCGAACGGGAACTGTAATGAGCTCCATGACGTGACCGGACAGAGGACAGGCCGGGCCCTCGGGCCCTCGGCCCGCGCGGCCCCCACACGGAGGCCGCTCCAGGAAACCCGCTGGGGGCTGTGTCCTCGGGGACCGGCGCGCCCGGTGGGATGAGTGGAAAGTGAGCAGGAACCGGCTAACGTGCCCGCCCTGTCTGCCTGCCGCCCCCAGCGGGAGGGTCTGGGCTGAACTCTTAGGTCATCTCCAGGAACCTCTGGCTCTGCACAGCACCACCACAGCCAGGCGGCCCCTGGGGTCCCTCCGCGGGGACCCCATTGCTGGCGGCGGTGTGCTCGGCGGGCTCCACAGTCTCTGAGGAGCTGCCGTTCCTCTTTACGCTTTCTCCTCTCTGCGCCTCAGACAGCCGTCTGCCAGTCTGTGGGCCGTGTCTGCCGTCTGCTCAGCTCTGCTGCCGAGTCCCTCCAGGGACTTCCTCGTGTCAGACTCTGCTTTTCCGCTCCCCGAGCAGTTCCCACCTCTGTGTTCTCGGTGTGACATCTCCCGGTGAGATGCCATTGTCACGCTTTTGGTTAGTGGTCGGCAAACTGTGGCTCGCGAGCCACAGGCGGCTCTTTGGCCCCTTGAGTGTGGCTCTTCCACAAAACACCACGGCCTGGGCGAGTCTACGTTGAAGAAGTGGCGTTAGAAGAAATTTAAGTTGAAAAAATGTGGCTCTCCGAAGGAATGTCACTCGCTGTGCTGTTGATGTTTGGCTCTGCGGATGGAGTTTGCCCCGGTGGCTGCGTGGGCAGCGCTGACGGGCGAGTGGGACACGCCCGCTGCTAGCCTCTCTGGGGAAGCTGATAGCACGGAGGAGGCCATGGGGGCTCCTTACCCTGGGGAGCCCGGCCTGCAGGACAAGTGTGAGGGCCCCCTGATGGGACGGAGTGGCCGAGCCACCGTGCCCGCAGCTCCAGGCCCTCGTGCTGGCGGCTCCGGACCCTCCGTGCTGGCGGCTCCGGGACCCTCCGTGCTGGCGGCTCCGGGACCCTCCGTGCTGGCGGCTCCGGACCCTCCGTGCTGGCGGCTCCGGGACCCTCCGTGCTGGCGGCTCCGGGACCCTCCGTGCTGGCGGCTCCGGGACCCTCCGTGCTGGCGGCTCCGGAACCCTCCGTGCTGGCGGCTCCGGAACCCTCCGTGCCCGCAGCTCCAGGCCCTCGTGCTGGCGGCTCCGGAACCCTCCGTGCTGGCGGCTCCGGGACCCTCCGTGCTGGCGGCTCCAGAACACTCCGTGCTGGCGGCTCCGGGACCCTCCGTGCTGGCGGCTCCGGGACCCTCCGTGCTGGCGGCTCCGGACCCTCCGTGCTGGCGGCTCCGGACCCTCCGTGCTGGCGGCTCCGGACCCTCCGTGCTGGCGGCTCCGGGACCCTCCGTGCTGGCGGCTCCGGAACACTCCGTGCTGGCGGCTCCGGAACACTCCGTGCTGGCGGCTCCGGGACCCTCCGTGCTGGCGGCTCCGGAACACTCCGTGCTGGCGGCTCCGGAACACTCCGTGCTGGCGGCTCCGGGACCCTCCGTGCTGGCGGCTCCGGGACCCTCTGTGCTGGTTGCTCTGGAACCCTCCGTGCTGGCGCCCGGCCTTGTCCGTTGAGCTCCTGCCATGAGCTACTTCCCGGAGTAGACGCTCCGGAGAGGCTGTGCGGGCGTGGGAGCAGCCTCTGTGCCATACTGCCCTTCGTCCCGAGATGAGGCCCCCTCCCTGCCCGTTTTCTGTGTGATCAGCCCTGCGATGGTGACTCCCATTTCTCCAAACACTGACAGGTGCAGCCACGCACCCGGCTCTCCAGCTGCAGGGAGGTGAGACCGAAGACTGCAATAGACAAGGAGACCATCACACACACGCGCGCGCACACACACACACACACATATGCACAACACACACGCACATGTACACCCACACAGCTAACTGATCCCTGGGGTTCCACAAAGCAAGTCAGCGGAGCCAACTGGAAAGCACACGGAGTGACATGAACATGTAATAACCAGGACACGTGAAGGCCGTGGGGGATTTATATCTCAAACGGAACTAGAAACCTTCAGCTTAATGGTTCCAACCTTCAGCTTCATCTGGAAACTTCAAAAGGAGCTAAAAATAAACCAGAGCAGCCAGAGGATGGACACAGAGAACGGCAGGAATTGGGGAAATTGGAAACAGAGAAGCAACAGGGAACATGAGGAATGAGGAGGCAGGTCTTTAAAAACATCAGCGACCTCGGCAAACGGGGAGATCAGCCGCGGGAGAGGGGAGGCAGAGGGCACTGAGGGCATGGCACTGGAGCTCCAGGGGTCAGAGGGCAGCGATGGGCACTGCACACAACCCCCACTGGTGAACTGGCCACCGAGGACCGGAGCCATTTCCCAGGAGCATGAACCCACACCCACTTGGGGGGCCGCCTGCAGCACAGAGACACAGAGACACAGAGACACAGAGACACAGAGACACAGAGACGCTGCGTGTGCAGGCCCCGCCCACCGCAGCCCCCACCTGGAGGGTCTCACTGAGCTCCCTGCCGAGTGTGCCAGCAGTACCTATGGTCAGACCAGACAGACGGGCAGCACACATGCACAAACAAGCACACATGTGCACACACACACTGCACACACATGCACACACATGCGCGCGCACACATGTGCACACACACACTGCACACACACGCACGCACATGCGCACACACACATGAAAGCTACAGACGAACATCTCACCCAAATGGAAAAGCAGCGTTCCTGGGCTGAGGACTGGCCATTAGGACCGGGCAGTCTGTAGAGGGGCCGACATGTGGGGACCGCGCAGGCTCTCTGGGTGGGAGGCTGGCTCAGGAGCACGTGAAGTATCGCAGCGCATTTCTTAGTAAAAGTTTCTACCAAACGTCCCATGGTCGTGTCGGCTGATTCCTGCCTCCCTGCCATTCTCCCTGTGACTTTAACTCCGAAAAGCCTTTCTGAGACGTAAATGCAGAGACCTCTATTGACAATCTCTCCATCTGCTCAAGAAGAGGGACACGCCAAAACCGGTTTGGCTCAGTGGTAGAGCGTCTGTCTGCGAACTGAAAGGTCCCAGGTTCGATTCCGGTCAGGGCATGTACATTGGTTGCGGTCACATCCCCGGGTTCGATTCCGTTCGGGGGCATGTACCTTGGTTGTGGGCACATCCCCAGTAGGGGGTGTGCAAGAGGCAGCTGGTCGATGTTTCTCATCGATGTTTCTAGCTCTCTCCCTCTCTCCTCTCTGTAAAAAATCAATAAAATATATTTTAAAAGAAGAAGAAGAAGAAGAAGAAGAGGGACTTGTGGGGCTGAGCGGACACGGAACGCGGTTCTGCCGTTAGAGTTAGTCAGGGTTAGGGATGTCGTGAGGAGGCCGGCCGCTCACAGGAGCACACCGGGAGCCTCGTTCAGCGTCACCTCTAAAAGGAAGCTGCCCCTTTAAGAAGCCGCCTTTGGAACCCAGGCACCTGGCTCTTGCTCATGCTCCCTCATGCAATGAGCTCGAGACAACCTCGGCGCCTTCACGCCTTCCTGCAAAGTGAAGCACCTTAGATGACGCGGGCGCTAATCCCCTCTTTGTCAGCAGGTGCGGCCCCCGCCCCGCCCGGCGCGCCCAGCCGGCTCCTGGTCGCTAGGATACAGGCGTCAACATCTCTGTGTTGACGGGACCTCTCCCTCCGTCCTCAGGAGGGTGTCCACTTGGGATGAAGATCCCTCTCTGGCCGGCTCGGGCGTGGGCACAGCCCCTGACGGGCGAGCCCGTGACGGGCGATGGGACAATGCCGGGTGATGACCCCGCCGAGGCGGCTTCTGATCTTACGTCCGTTTGCTTTAATTCTCCCCTTCTCCCCATGAGCACAGAGTGATGGCGTTTTTAAAGCTCGGGTGTCTTGGTGGCTCCTGTGAACCCCGAGTCCCCGTGTGCGACCTGAGAGGCTGAAGCAGGAGCCCAGCCCGGCTGTCCGGGGTGAGCCCGCAGCCCCACGCCCGCTGAGCTCCAGCCGCAGCGGCTCGGTGGGGCCCTTCCTCTGGACCTTCGTCACACGCTGGAGGCGTGCCGGCTGGCGTGGCTCAGGGGCTGAGCACTGACCTAGGAGCCCAGAGGGCAGGGTGGGATTCCCGGCCGGCACAGGCCGGGCTGCAGGCTCGGTCCCCGGGGCTGGGGCGCGGCAGCCAGGCATTGGTTCCCTCTCAGCACGGTCGTTTCTCTCTCCCTCTCCCTTCCCCTCTGAAGCCAATAAAATGTGTTTGATGAAGTTGGAGCGGAGACATTCCTGCAGAAAACTCATCCCGTTCACTTTATTAAAAAAAATATTTTTTAATTGATTTTTTACAGAGAGGAAGAGAGAGGGACAGAGAGTTAGAAACATCGACGAGAGAGACATTGATCAGCTGCCTCCTGCATACCCCCAACTGGGGATGTGCCCGCAACCAAGGTACATGCCCTTGACCGGAATCGAACCTGGGACCCTTCAGTCTGCAGACAGACGCTCTACCACTGAGCCACACCGGTTTTAAACAGAAGGTCTGTCTCAGACTCGCAATGCGACGGGGGTGTGTGGCTGGAGAGATGGCAGGTTTGCTGCAGCCAGAACCTGTGTGTCTCTTCCCCTGAGAGAGCCCCCCAGCGATGTCGCGGCCGCGTGCTGGGGACAGAAGGTGCCCTGGGTCCGTCCGCACGGCCGCTCCGGGCGACCGGGCGCCGCTCCGAGGCCTCCTGCTTGCGAACAGCCGGCGGTGGCTGCAGGACGGGCTCGGCCTCCGGTCTCCGGCTCCCCCCAGCCTCTGCCGCTTTGATGTGGTCTGCGCCCGGGCCCCTCCCCGTGGGATGGCGAGGCCAGTGGAAGAATGGCTTCCTGGCGGATGGGGTAGCCGAGCCTCTCATCTGGGAGAACATTCCGGAGGCTTTTAGTTCCTAAAATACTCCAGACGATTGCAACACAGCTGGGCTGCACGCGTGTTCCGTGTGGGATCGTGAGAGCCGTGCGGGGGCGGGCTTGGCGGGGGGGGGGGGGGGGGGGGGACTTCCAGGAAGGTTTTGTTCTCGTTAATCCTCACCTGAGGGTGTTTTTCTGTTGCTCTTTAGGAGGGGGAGGGCGGGGAGACAGAACGGTGATGTGAGGGAGACCTCCCGTGTGGGCCTGACCGAACGGGATAGAGCCTGCAACGGAGGGACAGGCCCTTGACCGGAATCGAACCCGGGACTCTTCCACCTGTGGGCCGATGCTCTATCCACTGGCCAGGGCTGGGAAGGCCTTTGGGGCAGAGACAGTCCTGTTAGACAGCAGCGTGGAAACTGCGTGCAGAGGAGTAAGTTCAGAAAAAACTTACAGATCGCCAGACGCCTTTCCGTGCAGGAGCTGCGGGTGCTGACCCCGGCCGGGGCGGCCCTAGGCTCCCGCCCGGCGTCCAGGGGCCGGGGAAGGACGAGGACGCCGAGAGCTCCACCGTGGGGTCCCGGCTGCGAGGGCCGGGCTCGGGGCCACCGCCTCACGCCCTCCGAGCCGCTGAGCCTCCCGCAGCCGCCGGCTGTGCGTGCGAGGCCGGGCTCCACACGCGGACGTGGTCCGAGCGGCTCGGTAACCCGGCCACTCCTGCAGGCCATCCCACTGCCTCTCAGTGGAAACCCAGGCTATTCACCCTCTCACTCGTTTGCCAAGAGACAGCCGCCTCAGTGCGGCCAGGAACCCGGGCTCTCCCCCCTGCCCCACCTCTCACCGTCCCTGCAGTGGGACCCTAGTCTCTGAGGGACATGCTGGGTGGGGGCCCTCGCTCAGGGCAGACGCACGAGGGGGTCGTCTCAGCTGAGGCGGCGGGGGGTCCGGAGGGTCGGGGTCTGGGTTCCCCTGCTCTCGGGGCCGAGGGTCACACGGGAAGGGCTGGCCGATGAGCGGGGGGAGACTGGGTTCGGGGTCAGTGCCCTTTTGTTTTCGGGGCGTGTGTCTGGGCGGCAGACCCCAGGGTCTCTGTGGGGCCCGAGCACTGACGCTCTCGCCTCGGACGCGGTGCCCGCGTCGCCGTGAATAACCTCACGTGGAGCCGCCGCACGGAGCCGAGGCCGCGGAGGCGAGTGTCAGCTGTTCCCCCCGCGGACGTCCTGGGATTGTTGTCTTGATTCACCCTTTTTATAAAAAATATTTTTTAATTGATTTTTTACAGAGAGGAAGGGAGAGGGATAGAGTTAGAAACATCGATGAGAGAGAAACATCCATCAGCTGCCTCCCGCAGACCTCCTCCTGGGGATGTGCCCGCAACCAAGGTACATGCCCTTGACCGGGATCGAACCCGGGACCCTTCAGTCCCCAGGCCGACGCTCTATCCACTGAGCCAAACCGGTTTCGGCTTGATTCACCTTGAATGATAAAACAGTAATTTCACAAAGAACACATTCCACTCCACAGCCCGACCCCACAGTCTGTGTGGAGAGGGCGGCCATGGTGTGTGGGCAGGTCCAGCCTGGGACGAACAAACGGGAGGCACCGTCCTCTCCTGGCAAAGCCACGGCGAGTCCCAGCACAACTGCAGCCAAAGGCCGTGGTGCGAGCGTGACCTTCGGGCGGGAACCTGTGGTCCCACGTGGCTGAGTGGAGAGGGATGATAGCGTTCAGGTGTGTGGAATCGAGAGATTAGAACACTAACCATCTTGGCCATGCTTTACTTTGCCTCCCGGGATCTGGCTGTAAAATTCAGACTCGCTGGCAGGCCCTGGCGCTGTCTCTCCACCAGAGAGGCAGGGACCCACCCGGCCCAGCTTTATTCTCTGTCCGTCCTGTCTAATCCCGCCACCGCCCGGTTCACCCATGGCCAGGCTGGCGCAGCACCCAGTGCAGCCGGCTTCGTTCTGGTAAGTTCCGAATGCACAGCAGCACAGCAGCGGGTGCCGGTCGCTGTGTCGGCTGCCACGTGGCACTGGCTCTGCCTGCTGTCAGGCTGCAGGGCGCACAGGCGACTGTACTCAGTTTTAATCCACAGCTGCTCCTGCTCAGCGCTCCTGCCGCCAGGTGAGCGGCATCCCTGGCCCGCCCCGGCCACGGCACTACCCCACACGCCCCGCACGCTCCGCACGCCCCGACACGCCCCGACACGCCCCACACGTGCCGACACGCCCCGACACACCCCAACACGCCCCAACACGCCCCGACACGCCCCGACACGCCCCAACACGCCCCGACACGCCCCGGCACACCCCAACACGCCCCAACACGCCCCGCACGCCCCACACGCCTCGCACGCTCCAACACGCCCCGCATGCCCCCCGACACGCCCCAACACGCCTCGCATGCCCCCCGACACGCCCCGCACGCCCCACACGCCTCGCATGCCCCCCGACACGCCCCAACACGCCCCGCATGCCCCCCGACACGCCCCGACACGCCCCGCATGCCCCCCCGACACGCCCCGACACGCCCCGCATGCCCCCCGACACGCCCCAACACGCCCCGACACGCCCCGACACACCCCAACACGCCCCAACACGCCCCGCACGCCCCGACACACCCCGACACGCCCCGACACGCCCCAACACGCCCCAACACGCCCCGACACGCCCCGCACGCCCGACACGCCCCAACACGCCCCGACACGCCCCAACACGCCCCGCACGCCCGACATGCCCCGACACGCCCCGCACGCCCGACACGCCTCGCACGCTCCAACACGCCCCGCACGCCCTGACACGGCCCCGACACACACCAACATGCCCGCGCACCCCCCGCACGCCCCCCACGCCCCGCACGCCTCGCACGCCCCAACACACCCCGACACACCCCGCACGCCCCGACACACCCCGCACGCCCCGACACACCCCGACACGCCCCGACACACCCCAACACGCCCCAACACGCCCCGCACGCCCGACATGCCCCGACACGCCCCGCACGCCCCACACGCCTCGCACGCTCCAACACGCCCCACACGCCCTGACACACCCCGACACGCCCCGCAAGCCCCAACACGCCCCGCACGCCCTGACACGCCCCGACACACCCCAACATGCCCCGCGCACACCCCGCATGCCCCACACGCCCCGCACGCCTCGCACGCCCCAACACACCCCGACACACCCCGCACGCCCCGACACACCCCGCACGCCCCGACACACCCCGACACGCCCCGACACACCCCAACACGCCCCAACACGCCCCGCACACGCCCCAACACGCCCCGCACGCCCCGCACACCTGGCAGCACCTGCCTCCTGCACACCATCCGCCCAGAGG
Source organism: Pipistrellus kuhlii (assembly GCF_014108245.1). Lineage (NCBI taxonomy): Eukaryota > Metazoa > Chordata > Mammalia > Chiroptera > Vespertilionidae > Pipistrellus > Pipistrellus kuhlii. The sequence goes on from NW_023425525.1 coordinate 29,565, forward strand.
GGGGCCAGTCCGTGTGGTGGCGTGTTCCCGCGGCCTGTGCTGTCTCCAGCTGTGGCATCGGGCACCTTCAGCCTGATCTTAACGTGTCCTCCCCTCACCGCCATGGCCTACTTTCTCAGAAAACAAACACTGCCAAGTTGAATTGATCAATTAGTAATTTTTGTGTTCTTAACCCTTAATCCTTACCTGAGGACATTCTTCCATCGGCTTTTGGAGACAGAGCAGCAGAGAGAAAGACAGAGAAACACAATTATGGGAGAGACACATTGATGGGTTGCCTCCTGCACGGCCCTGACTAGGGCCGGGCTGGGGAGGAGCCTGCAGCCGAGGCACTTGCTCTTGACGGGAGTCTGTCCACTGAGCCACACCGGCTTGGGCTTGGCTAGTAACATGTTCTTAAACGTGTCCTCTGAGAGCCCTGGCCCCATTCTGAGGGGCTGGGGATAGACCGCTCCCCACGCGGCCCAGCCCCCGAGCAAGCGGGCGGGTCTGGGCCGTGCCCTCTGCCAGCACCGACACTGGGCCTCCTGCCGATGCTGATCTCAGTTTCTGGAACATGAATCAGCCCGTGGGCCCCGGGGAGTGAGTGACGCCTAAAATAGCAGGCGCCTGGGGAGGGAGCTCACCGCAGCGCGGGGTTGCCCGGCTCAAGGTAAAGGAACGTTCCGGGCGTGAATTCCCAGGATCCCCTGGCCTCTGTCCCCCCGGGGCCAGGACGGCTACAGTCAGGCCCAGGTCCCGGAGGCACGTGGCTGCCACGCACCCACGCGACGGCCAACACCGGCGCCCAGGGCTGGGTCCCAGCGCCCGCCTCGCCCGCCTGCCTGCTAACCTTCTGGGTGTGTTTGCGGCAGGACTTGTGCTGCTCCTGGAACTGAAGTTTAAAAAGTAAAAACCCTCTCGAGGGAACGGATAAAAGATGCATTTTGGATTTGTTTTTGCAGCTCAGTTGCACTTTATATTTATTCCCACAACTCAAAAAAAAAATACTACTATAAGTAAAAACACTTTCTTTCTGCTCAAAAAAGTGTGATATTATTGGAAAAAAAAAAAAATCTGATCAGCAGGCGGCTCGCCCAGGTAACTGCTCCCGGATGAGTTTATTCTGAATCGGTCGTTACAAAACTGCCCAGATGACGACGCGGTCTGTGTGAGACCCACATGCTCAGAAACACGGTTCTCCAGGTGTGAGCCCCTTGTTTACTGTGCTCTCGTTTTATTTTATTAAAAATATATTTTATTGATTTTTTAGGGAGAGAGGGATAGAGAGTAGAAACATCCATGAGCAAGAAACATCATCAGCTGCCTCCTGCACACCCCCTACTGGGGATGTGCCCGCAGCCAATGTACGTGCCCCTGACCGGAATCGAACCGGATCTTTCAGTCTGCAGACCGACGCTCTATCCAATGAGCCACACCAGCTAGAGCTGTTGTCTGATGTTATCTGGTGACGTTTTATAATCTACCTGCAAAACTCCACGTGAAAGCCTTTTCACAAGCATGTTTACGTGAAGTGGGAAACGGACGGCCATACAGCCATGTCCTGGGGCCACACTTCCCGTCCGCGCTCCCCCTGGGTCCGAGCTCCTAAACGGGCCGGATCCCCATGGGGGGCGAGCAGGAGGCAGCGGATTCATGAGTCTCCCTCATCATGGATGTTCCTCTCTGAAGTCAATAGAAATATATTAGAAAAAACCCCACACAGCGCCCAGCAGCCATTGCTCACAGGCTCACACTGCTCCTCAGGGGAAGGCCGACCGCCCCGAATCCGAATCTGAATTCAATTTCAGCCAATAGGACTAAGGCTTTCCCATCCAATCAGAGCTGCGCAGCTATAGCCCATCCACAACCTCACTGACCAATCAGGACAGTGCCTTTTGGACCAATCACACCATGAGACTTTGGAGCCTCATTTGCATGCGCAGGGACCAATCAGAACCAGGGGGCAGGACTCGTCTCTATAAATCAGCTCTGCGGGGCCGAGGAGCGCCGTGATGTCTCCGCTTCCCCTGGTGCTCGCCCCGGAGCTGCTGCCGCCGGGCAGTCCTCCCCTGCGCCCCGGGCTGGGGACTGGGTGCTACACGCACCCTGTGACCAGTGCGTCCCTGTCGTGTTTCCGTGGGTGTTCTCCGGGAGCGTCTTCCCGGACTGTCGCCGGGGAGGGGGAGGAACCTGGATGAGGGGAGAAGCGGGGGCCAGCCGCCTCCTGCGCGCCCTGCGGGACGGGGCCGCCTGGTTCTCGGGCCACACGCGGCCCGGAGCGCGGCCTCACGGAGGGTCCAGACTCGCGGGTCCCCTGTTCGGGGGCTCCGTGTCTGTGGAGGCTGAGTGTTGGGTGTTTGCAGTCACTTCCTGCCGCTCAGAGCGCCGTGCGCGTGGTCACTGACCGGGCCGTCGTCACGTGGCTGTGCCCGTGGCGGGAACTGGTGCCCACAGTGGCCAGCGGGGGTCCCGGTGTGGGCCACACCCGGGCTGTGCGCCGAGGGCGCCTCCCCCGAGCAGGCGCCCCCCGCCCTGTGCCCTCTGCTCGGCCCGTGGCCTCCGGCTGCCTCCCCGTCCTCACCCTTTGTGTCTGCGACTCCCACCCACACCCTGACCTCCCCGCCCCTTTTCTGCCACATCTGCCGGAAGGACGGCGTGCGTCCCGGTCACGGGGGTCTGAACCAAACCTCGTTGAGTAGCTGGGGTTCAGGCTCACGTGGCTGCAGCGCGGCCCTTCGCCTCGGCCATGGAGTTCAGACACGGCTGGGCCTGTGGTCCCTGAGCACAGCCATGAGGAGCAGGGCCGGTGGCCTCACCTGGCAGGGGACGCCCCCCTCTGACCCCCCTACTCTGACCTCCCCCCCTTCTGACCCCCAGGCTCTGACCCCCCCCCCCCGGCTTTGACCCCCCCACTCTGATCTCCCCCCTCTGACCCCCCTAACCCCCCCTTCTGACCCCCCCGGCCTGGGCAGGGGAGGCTCAGGCAAGTCCTGGGCAAGGCAGACGCTCAGAGCGTCTGACAAGGTGGCTCCGGAGCCCTGAGCCAGAGTCGCCCTCCTTCCTCCCCGAAAGCCCTCCCGGCGGCTTCGTCCCAGCCGAGCAGCGGCGCCTCCCGCTGGGGCTCCATGTCTCCGGCAGGGCCCGCCCGGCGGGTGCAGGTGTGCCCTCTCCCCCTGGGAGGCCTGCGGGAGGGCTGGGCTCCGAGGCAAGCTGGAAGCAGGAGGCCACGCTCCAGGGACAGGGGGCTTGGATCTGCACGGCTCCCTCCGCTCGAACCCGGAGCAGACACCGCGCCGGGGGCCGGCCCCAGGCTTCTACCTCCCGCCTCCCCGGGACCCCAGGACCCCAGGACCCCAGGACCCCCAGCACCCCGGGACCCCAGGACCCCGGGACACCGGGACCCCAGGACCCCAGCACCCCGGGACCCCGGGACCCCGGGACACCGGGACCCCGGGACCCCGGCACCCCGGCACCCCGGGACCCCGGGACCCCGGGACCCCAGGACCCCAGCACCCCGGGACCCCAGGACCCCGGGACCCCAGCACCCCGGGACCCCAGGACACCGGGACCCCAGGACCCCGGGCCCCCGGGCCGCGCACGCTCACGAGAGCCCTTGTCAGCGGACACGCCTCCTCCGAAGCCGGAGCGAGGGGAGACCACGGGGTGAACTTCGCTTCTGAAGGTCACGGCCGCCGAGGCTGAAGGGGACGGAGACTGAGCAGGACGGCGGCTTATTCCGTTCTTTGGAAAATTGTTATTTTTAGTGCCATGACGTCGAACGGTTATTATTCAAACAGACGGAACCAGTTAGGACTGTTGTCCGTCAGAGGCTATTTTGAGGTGGTTGTAAGGGGTTCTGGACACCGGGGGTAAGGGGTTGGGCAGACAGGCCTGCTTTCTCAGGGTGCGGGGGAGCGAGGGCGCCTGGCCCGCCCCCTGCGTCGTCCTGCGGGCGCCTCCCTGGTCACGGAGGGCCTGGGTCCGAGGGCCCCACCCACGGGAGAATGGGGCGCCTCATGGTGCATTTTCATGCTCCCCTTTTGCACCTGCTCGTGTTCCTCACGCTGTTTTGTACTCACTGACTTTGGTTATCGGACGCTATTGGAGCCTTAGTGGGCATAGACCTGTCCTGAAGGCATGGAGGTTTATTTATTTACTTAGTATATTTTTATTGATTCCAGAGAGGACGAGAGAGAAACATCCATGATGAGAGAGGATCACGGATCGGCTGCCTCCTGCACGCCCCACACTGGGGATGGAGCCCGTAACCCAGGCCTGTCTCCTGATTCATAGGTCGACACTCAGTCACCGAGCCACGGCAGCCACGGCGGCCACAGCGTGGCCCACAGGGATGTTTGCTGAGTGAACGAAGGAGGTGCGTGTGGTGGTGGCCTGGGCAGGCGGGCGTGGGGGATTTTCCCGTGACCAGCACGTCTCCCGGTCTGAAGGGCACCCTCCAGCACGGCTGTGTCTGGGCCCGGCCTCGGAGCGGGCAAGGCCAGTGCCGCCCCGGGACGCCCGCCCCGCACGGCCACAGTCCTCCGCGGAGTCGGAATGAGGATGCGAACGGGGCTCTGATTCGTTTCACATGTCGCGTCTGAAACGCCTGTTTTTCCCGGAGAATGGCCGGTGGCGGGGGCACGGGGGTGCGTCCAGGAACCACATGTGGGTGCGTCTCTTTTCTCTACAGAAGACGCCGCCAGGCTCTTCGAGGGGAAACAGAATGTTCTTTGGGTCCCGGCCAGTGGTTCAGTGGTTAGAGCTGCTGCCCACACACCAAAGGCTCCTAGACTTGGTCCCTGGTCAAGGGCACGTACTGGGGTTGTGGGTTCGATCCCTGGCCCCGGCCACAGTGATGTTTCTCTCCCTCCTCGCCCCTCCCTCCCGCCCGCCCTCCCGCTCTCCCGAAGAGCAGTGGGAAAGCCTCCTCTGGGGAAGGACGCCCAGCAGACACCCCGAGGTGCCATCGCCGTCGTCACTGCTCTGGCTGGACGTTAGCTACACGCATGGGGGACTGGGACCGCTCTGAGCTCCCCGTTGTGGAAGTGACCCGGCCCCTGGGCCCGCCCTGTGCCGCCCCCGCCCGGCACCGGTCAGAGAACACCCTGCAGGCAGCTTCTCGGGGCACCGGGCGCGCAGACCCTGCCCTGCTGGCGGCTGCCGGAGCCAGCTCCCCGCTTCTCCGCCCCACGGCGAGGAAACCCTGTGTAACCAGCGGCCGTGGGGTTTGGTAACCATGCGTTTCAGCCAAAGTCCCGTTTTAACATCTTGTTCACGAAGTTCACTCAGCACTGACTTCGCTGCTGGGAGCCGTGGTCCGGGCCGGACGGGACCCCCGAGTTCTCGTCCAAACGGGCCGCCCGCCGGGGAGTGCTGGGAGCAGCCGTTAGGACCGGTCCCGGCGATAAGCCTGGAACGGGTAAATATTTACTCGCTCGGACTCTGCAGTCTGCCAGGACCTCTCGCCCATAAACACAGCGGCCGTGGGGAGGGAGATGGGCCCAGCTGTGTGCCCCGGACCGGCACGCAAAAACGCGTTCTCGGGCTCACTGACCTTGGACCCCTGCGTATGAACTCACTGACCACGGTTTAGGGCTGGAAAAGGAACCTGTGATCCTTCGCCAGAGATTTTCCTCTTTAGTTCTTCAATCGTTTCTAGCAATCGCAATGGCTCCCCGTTACCATCTGGTGTGATAGACACTCCTCGTTTTCGTTCTCGGGAGCGAGCCTGCGTGTGTGCTTACGTTCCGGACAGTTCCCGTTCCTCAGGGGCGGTGGTCGGCCTCGCTGTGCCTGAGCTCTGCGCTGAGGACTCAGCCCTCCACACGGGACCTCATCCCTCCGCCCAGGGCGCCGCTGGGCCCTCCCTCCTCGTCTCCGTCTCCGTGCCGGCCTGTCTGGGCCTCCGTCCTGGTATCTGCGCCGCTGGGAGGAGGGTGGTTCTCAGACCTGAGTGGCATCGGAGTGACCGGGGCTGCTGGGCCCGCCCCCGTGTGCCGATTCCCGCGTCCCGTCCGGGTGGGACTGGGACTGGGACGAACAAGGCGTGGCTGCCGGCCGCCACGCAGACCCAGCTCTCGAGGCGGGAGCTGGTGGAACAGGAAGGGGGTTTGTCCAGGTGCCGGTCGCTGAGGAGGGGGTTCTGGTCACAGCCACGCCCACGCCTCGGCTCGGTGCAGGCAGAGGGCTCTGTGGAGGGAGAGGGAGAGCCGGGCAGCGGGAGGGGAGGGCGGAGCGGCCCCACGTGCTCAGGGCCTCGGAGCCGCTCTGGTCCTCGCCACGGCCCCGCGGCGGAGGCCGGAGGCCGGACGTCTGGAGGAGGATGTGCCCGACGGTCATTCACAGAGAAAATAAACTCCCGGCGTCGGGGCCTGAACGAGCATCCAGGGGCCTGTGCCGGGAGCCGGGCTCCTGGGGAACAGAGGCCGTGGAGCCGCGTCCACCGCGAGGGAACGTGGGGAGCAGGTGGCCTCACAGGGGAGCCTGCCCCCCCCCCCCCCCCCCGCCTGCCCCGCAGACGGCGCTGGGGAGAGGGCCCGGGCGGGCGCCTGCCGGCTCCGCCCACGGAGAACGGCTCTCGCAGCTGAAAGCTGCCGGTGCGGCCGCCCTGGCGTGTGGACGGGTCGGCCCCTCTCCAGCTCCCTGTGGGGATCGGCTCTTCCGCGTCAGGCAGACCCTGGCTCTGTCCTGACGGGCCAGCACATCCTTCATTCTTCCTCTCCCTTCTCGCCCGGAACGACTCCCCTTCGGAGCCGATTGTCTCCTTGGAGGCCTGAGCTCAGCGCTGTGGCCGTCCTCAGTCGGTGCTCCCTGCGGGGACCGGAGGCCGGGGGTCCTGGACAGCACAGAGCGGCACCAGCAGAGCCCCGCCCCCGCCTGACTCCCCTGTCCCCCCCACGCCCCCGCCTGACTCCCCTGTCCCCCCCACGCCCCCGCCTGACTCCCGTCCCCCTCGCCCCCGCCCCCGTCGCCATGGTGGTGTGGTGCAGGCCCAGTGGCTATAAACACAACTCACTGAACGGCATCCTGCTTGCTTTGCTCCCGACAGTTCAGACGTGTTTAAAACCGGGCCATACACTGTCCGGCCCTCCGTCCTTGCGGCTCTGCCCCTGGAGGGAGCACAGGGAGGCCCTGTGCCGGGACCAGCCACGGGCACTGCCGCTGCCCGTGGTCGCCGGTGCCTCCGCTTTCTGCCTTAAACACGCCGCACACTGAGCGCGTTCCAGCACAGGGAGCTTCCAGACCACAGTGCCGGCACCGGGGTCGCCTTTCCGGAAAGTTCCGTGTGACCCCCCTGGGGAGGCCCTGCTCGGGGTCACTGTGCCGAGTTGCCTGGAGAAGCCGCCCCTCGGGGAGAAGGGTTGCGTGGACATGTCCTGCCCACAGGCCGACAGGGCCCCGTGGCTGCCCCCGTGGCAGCGCTTCCACCGGCTTGTTCCCCCCCCCCCCAGAACCACTTGGTGAAAACAGCCTGAGGCATCAGCCAGCCGCGCATGGCCAGCCCTCCGCCCAGCCCCTCCGCCCGGCCCCTCCCGCACTGGCTCCAGGCGGCCGGAGGGACGCGCTGGGCTTCAGCTCCCTTTGTTTTTGTTCGGACGATTTCTCAGATGCTCGTTATTTATGTCGCTGTTTTGCGAAACGAAGCCAAGGTTCCCTTAGAACGAGATGCATCCCCGTATCGGAGCGGCGGGAGCGATGCTATCGCCGTGGGAGCGATGGCCTGGCGAGCGGGAGGGGCAGGCCTGCCAGGCCGTACTTCACGGAGAAAAGAGCGGCTTTATCGCTTAAAAACCAGACCGGCATCGGGGCGCTTCCACGGCGAGTGGAGTAAAGGCGAGCTGGGAGGGTGGGAGTTTTCTCCAGATAAACATCTGCTTTTTTAAGTGTTGATCCCAAGCTGCTGGGCCCGGGAAGGGCTGGCCGTGCGGTGGGTGCGGGCCGCGGGCCGTCTTCTGTTTACGCTCGGAGCGAGCGGGGCCTGGGCCTCGGGCGCGCTGTCCTGGGAGGGAAGGGAAGTGGCCCCTGTCGCTTTGCCTCCAGTTTAAGCCTGAGAGGCGCTACGTGCACAGATCAGAGATTTCAGAAAAGCCTCTGCAGCCAAGCCGTCTGTCCCCGTGAACTACAAGTAACACACTCGGAGGGTCCTCAGGGGAGCAGCCGTGCCGTGGCCGCCGTGGGCGGTGACGTGGCTCCTGCAGGCCACCAGGCTGCCACGCCGAGTCCACGGTTCTCCCTCAAACCAACAGGCTCTGGGCTGCGTACGTTTAAAAACATCAAACACAGATGGAGACGCAGCTCGCACCGTCCTGAGGGAGCCGCCGTCCACGTGTTGGTGGTTTGTGCACGCTCGGTATGCAGCACCCTGTCCTCACACAGCGGCCTCTGGCTGTTATCTGGACACTGCTTCCTCTGGCCCGTCCTCTCTCTGCTCGTCTCCACACTGCCTCCAGAGCCCGGGGATGCGGTGTGAACGAGGTGCTGGCAAAGTATCGTCCCACCATCTGTATCTACACCAATAAAAGAGAAAGATGCAAATTGACCATACCTTTGTGATGCCCACTAGCCAATCAGGAGTGAGTATGCAAATTAACCCAACAAAGATGGCAGGTTAATTTGCATACACAGGTGCGAGCGGCTGGGGTGGGAGGCAGGCCTCTGGGCAGAGCGGGATGGCGGAAAGGCGGCTCTGGCCACAGTGAAGGCAGGGCCGGCAGCCAGGGGAAGGAATCTCACGCACTGGGCCTCGTGTGCAGATAAAAGGCCAAGAGACCGACTCTACATCCAACCAATCTGACCGGGCCGGCCGGTACCTTTAACACACTGGCAATGGATGTGCTCTGGCAATTTAAAAATAAACCTGACTCGCCCACGCACAATACACACTCAGCTCCCGCTGGTACCCATGGAACTCGGCAACAGAGAGAACTGGTTCTGAGGCCAGAGGCCCGGGGGAGTCTCAGGCGGAATGCGATGCGTGGAAGAAGCGGGACTGAGAGTGAGTGCCTGGTTCCACCCACAGGGCGGTGGGAGCTGGGAGCTGACCTTTGGGGAAGAGACTCGTGGCTGCCTCGGGGTGCGGGAGGGTGGGGGCTGAGGGGCTGGGCAGCAGGGCCGAGGACCACACGGGCAGGGCGTGTTAGCAGGGAGGGAATGCGTTCTCCTGCCTGTGCTGTGGGCTCACCGGGTCGGTTGTGCTCTCGGGCTGTGTGCACGTTAACTATTTCACGACCAGTAAGTGAGCTGCTGCAGCCGGGCTGCCCTCGGGGCGAGGACCCTGCTCCCCGAACCCTCTGCAGGCTCCCCTCGACACCTCGCTGTCCAGAGGGGAGACCGGACCTCCCCCCACCTCACGCGCATTTATGAAGACCGGTCAGCAGGAGCACGCGGATCTGCTATTGGTTTTCTTCTAACTTCATTCTGCGTTTAGTTATCTGTCTTTTTCATCAATTGGCATATTACTCTTTTACTGAGATGTTGAAATATTTTTTCAAATTTTATCAGCTGCTGACATCCTGCAGCATAATCTCCGTGCTGTTCTGAGAGCCACACAGTAAAGCGTGTGTGTGTGTGTGTGTGTGTGTGTGTGTACGTTTTATTTCTGACGTGACACTTCTCCACAGACACCCGGCTGACAGCGGCCTGATGGGGATGCACAGGAGGCCAGCAGGGAGCTCTGGTCCCTCATGGCTTCGTCACGTGACCTTCACCAAATGGTTTAGCTTGGTTTCCAGAGGCAAAGCTGGGAACGGCTGGCTGTGATCCGAGGAGCCAATCACACTTTTAAAAGCCGTAAATCCTCAGGTGTAAATCTGATCGGAAACAACCTATTTGACAAAGAGCCTCATGTAATCACGTCAGAGGACCAGGAATGAGACGGAATACCGAAAGGCATAACGAGTTCTGAACATGGACTTACTGCCTTTTTGTTCAAAAGCGATATGTAAATTGTACCTGAATTCAGAGGTTCCCTGCTTTAACCCTGACTTTTTAAACGGAATCAGTGACCTCACCGGCGAAGATGGCCTCAGTGAGGCCCACTGCCTGGTGGAGGCCGTCCTTCCCGGGCTCAGAGTGTCCTAGCTGGCCCCCGGCGTGCAGACCCCGGCGTGCAGACCCCGCGTGCAGACCCCGCGTGCAGACCCCGGCGTGCAGACCGGTGGGGGCAGACCCCGGCGTGCAGACCCCGCGTGCAGACCCCGGCGTGCAGACCCCGGCGTGCAGACCCTCAGTGTGCAGACCCCGGCGTGCAGACCCCGGCGTGCAGACCCTCAGTGTGCAGACCCCGGCGTGCAGACCCCGGCGTGCAGACCCTCAGTGTGCAGACCCCGGCGTGCAGACCCCGGCGTGCAGACCCCGGCGTGCAGACCCCGGCGTGCAGACCCTCAGTGTGCAGACCCCGGCGCGCACACCCCGGCGTGCAGACCCCGGCGTGCAGACCCCGGCGTGCAGACCCCGGCGTGGGCAGACTCCAGCGTGCAGACCCCGGCGTGCAGACTGGTGGGGGCAGACCCCGGCGTGCAGACCCCCGCGTGCAGACCCCGGCGTGCAGACCCCGGCGTGCAGACCGGTGGGGGCAGACCTCGGCGTGCAGACCCGGCGTGCAGACCCGGCGTGCAGACCCCGGTGTGCAGGCCTCGGCGTGCAGACCCCGGCGTGCAGACCCTCAGTGTGCAGACCCCGGCGTGCAGACCCCGGCGTGCAGACTGGTGGGGGCGGACCCCCGCGTGCAGACCCCGGCGTGCAGACCGGTGGGGGCAGACCTCGGCGTGCAGACCCCGGCGTGCAGACCCCGCGTGCAGACCGGTGGGGGCAGACCCCGCGTGCAGACCCCGGCGTGCAGACCCCGCGTGCAGACCCCGGCGTGCAGATCCCGGTGTGCAGACCCCGCGTGCAGACCCCGGCGTGCAGACCCCGCGTGCAGACCCCGCGTGCAGACCCCGGCGTGCAGACCCCGCGTGCAGACCCCGGTGTGCAGACCCCGCGTGCAGACCCCGGCGTGCAGACCCCGGCGTGCAGACCCTGGCGTGCAGACCGGTGGGGGCAGACCCCGGCGTGCAGACCCCGCGTGCAGACCCCGGCGTGCAGACCCCGCGTGCAGACCCCGGCGTGCAGACCCCGCGTGCAGACCCCGGCGTGCAGACCCCGGCGTGCAGACCCCGCGTGCAGACCCCGGTGTGCAGACTGGTGGGGGCAGACCCCGCGTGCAGACCCCGGCGTGCAGACCCCGGCGTGCAGACCCCGGCGTGCAGACTGGCTGGGGCAGACCCCGGCGTGCAGACCCCGGCGTGCAGACCCTGGCGTGCAGACCCTGGCGTGCAGACCGGTGGGGGCAGACCCCGCGTGCAGACCCCGCGTGCAGACCCCGCGTGCAGACCCCGGCGTGCAGACCCTGGCGTGCAGACCGGTGGGGGCAGACCCCGGCGTGCAGACCTCGGCGTGCAGACCCCGCGTGCAGACCCCGCGTGCAGACCCCCTTCGTGCAGACCCTGGTGTGCAGACCCCGGCGTGCAGACCCCGCGTGCAGACCCCGCGTGCAGACCCTGGCGTGCAGACCCCGGCGTGCAGACCGGCGGGGGCAGAGGCCCAGGGTGGGCCCGTGTAACTCCGTGTCAAACGGCCCTTTAATTCCTGACCTCCGTGGGACTCATGGGCGCCGGTTCGGGAAGAAAATGACACCGTGTCTCCCACCTCCGGCCGTGTGCCTGGCTCAGCCACGTTCCTCACCGGCGGCTGCTGGCCGGGCCCTCAGGGGCGGCGGCCGCAGGGCGGGCTGTGTTGCCAGGGTGCCCGGGCTCGGGGCAGATGGGCCCGGCTCAGGGTGTGAATCTGCTGAGTCACTCAGCTCAGCCCTGAGCTGCCCCGGGCGGTGCTGGCGCTGACTCGGGGGATGAAGTAATGACGCTGAGTAATCAGTGTCGCACGTGGCGCAGGCTCACGACCGTCATTCTGGGCGCTGACTCCCCGGGACAGTGGGGGGGGGGGCAGGACGGGACTGCGAGTCACCTCGGGCCCACCCCCTCCCTCCCTCCCTTCCTGTACTTTTTAAATCTGTCCTTTATTGATAGCTTTGCAGATACCTTCCGTTTTCCTCCCAGCTCCTACCCACCCGCCAGGTCTTCCCTCCCGTGGCCCGTGGCCATGGGTACGGATCTCTCTATAAAAGGCCAATATGCACAGTGTCCCCGCGGGAGTTCGACCCGGAGAACAGGAGTTTGGTCGCTGGCTATGATGGCGCGTACCACCAGGGGGCAGCATGGAACACAGCGGGCGACCAGCAGCAGTGGCAGTGGGGCGCGGAGGGAGCGAGGGCAGGAGGAGGCGGGAGGCGGGAGGCAGGGAACCTGACGGCCCTGACGAGGGACCTGCCGTGTGCGAGCTCCGTGCCCAGCCTCCAGGCAGTCCCGCAGGCTCTGGTTCACCTCTCTCGGCCCGCCCACCCTGGGGTGTGAGAGTCCGCACCCCCTGCGCCGGGCACTGCCCACCTCGTTCGGTCCCACAAGCAGTGAGGCCCGTGCGGCCTGCCTGCCCGCTGGCCATTTCACCGGGCACAGCCTTCTCTGGGCTGCCCTCTCCTCCGACGTGGCGAGGATTTACCGGACGGTCTAACCGGGTGCTGTCGGCGTCATGTGACCGTCCTGAGACAGCGCCCGCAGACGCCCGTCCGCCGTCCCCGCGTCTCTGGGTAACGGCCGTGTCTCCGCCCCCGAGCCCCCGCGCTCGGCCCTGACACCCATGAGCAGAGCCCAGGTCCCCGTCGCTGGAGGACGGGTGAGTGTGTGTGTGTGTGTGTCCCTGGGACGTGGAGGCGCTGACTCAGCGCGGGGCCGGGTCCTGTGCCGGCGCTGGGAGCTGCCGAGAGAGCGACTCATCCCTGGGCTCCGGGCCCCGGGCGGGCGGCGAGCAGCCTGGGCACGCCGGCGGCTCCGTGAGGCCACGCCGCACACGCCTCGCACAGCGGGCCCCGTCCTGCCCGGACAGCCTTCCCGCCCGTCCTCGTGGACGCGGCTCTCGCGGTGACCGCGGTGGTGGCGCAGCTCGAACCCGCACCGCTCCCTCGTGGGGCCGTCATCGGACGGCCTCGCTCAGGACGGCCGCCCGGGCCCGGCAGGCCCCGGACGGCGGTGCCTCACGCCCGCCGTGGCCGGCCCGTTACTCACTCTCAGGAGCGCCGTCACGGCTCACGGTCTGACCGCGCCGCAGAGCGCCGAGCGGACGGGAGGGGCCGGCTGCTCAGGCAGAGCAGCCGAGTGTTTATAGCAACGAGATCAACAGCCCGGCCCGGCTTCCCGGGTTTATGTGCCGGGGCTGAGCGAGGTGTGGTGACTCCTCTCGCCCCCTTAAACGGTGACGTTCGTATTGAGTTCAGAGAGGAAGGGGGGGCCGGAGAGAAAGGATGAATCATTGACCGGCGCCTCCTTCACGCCCCCTGCTGGGGGTGTGCCCGCAGCCACGGTCCGGCCGGTGCCTCCGGTGCCAGCTCCGTCCCACACGCCCCGCCCCGGGGCGGCGTGGCAGCGGGTCTGAGCCGTGCTCCTGCGTGAGCGTGGCCGGCCACCGGCCGGGAGTGACCGGCCGGGCTGGGTGCCCGCAAAGCCTCGCCCCAGCGAGACGTCTGCCCGGAAGACAGCCAAGCGTGGGGGTCCCGGGGCGGCAGCCCCCCAGCAGGTCCACAGCCTGGCGCCCGCGGGACGGGGAGGGGGACGGGGACGGGGACGGGACGGGGACGGGGACGGGACGGGGACGGGGGACGGGGGACGGGGGAGACGGGGACGGGGGACGGGGGATGGGGGAGACGGGGACGGGGACGGGGACGGGGACGGGACGGGGACGGGGACGGGGGACGGGGTCGGGGACGGGACGGGGGACGGGGGACGGGGGACGGGGGAGACGGGGACGGGGACGGGGACGGGGACGGGACGGGGACGGGGACGGGGGACGGGGTCGGGGACGGGACGGGGACGGGGACGGGGACGGGGGACGGGGTCGGGGACGGGGGACGGGGGACGGGGGACGGGGACGGGGGACGGGGGACGGGGGACGGGGACGGGACGGGGGACGGGGACGGGGTCGGGGACGGGACGGGGACGGGGACGGGGACAGGGTCGGGGACGGGGACGGGGACGGGGACGGGGACGGGGACGGGACGGGGGACGGGGGACGGGGGACGGGGCGGGGACGAGGGAGGGGGGGACGGGGAAGGGGGACGGGGATGGGGACGGGGACGGGGACGGGGACGGGGACGGGACGGGGACGGGAAGGGGACGGGGACGGGGACGGGGACGGGACGGGGGACGGGGGACGGGGGCGGGGGACGGGGGACGGGGGACGGGGGACGGGGCGGGGACGAGGGAGGGGGGGACAGGGAAGTGGGACGGGGATGGGGACGGGGACGGGGACGGGGACGGGGACGAAGGGGGATGGGGATGGGGATGGGGACGAGGGAGGGGTGGGGGACGGGGAAGTGGGACGGGGACGGGGACGGGGACAGGGACGCGGGACACGCCGTCGGGAGAGCAGGGCCTGTGGACGAGGCGTTGGCTGCCCCGCCGTGTGGCAGAGCCTCGTCCGCCCAGCTCCTCCCCGGACGGACGGACGGACGGACGGAGGCAGTGGCGCTCACCCCCTCTGCCCGCCGTGCGGCCTCCGCGCGGACCCGCTGAGAGACGGGATTTCCGGGGACGGCCGGGGCCAGAGCGCTTATGGCACTCGAGTAAGTCCTGTCCGGACGGCTGCGTCCTCTCAGCGTCCGCCGCCCGCCAGCTGGTCACCGGCCAGCATTCCTCCGGCTTCCAGGAGCCGGCGGAGCCGGGGCGCGGGCTGCCCGGGGCCTGTTTGTGGGAGGCGGCTGCGGTCCCCACGCAGTGGTGGACGCGTCCAGGGAGGCGGCCGGACCGGGCCCAGGCCGAGGGCAGCAGCCTGTGCGGGTCCCAGTGAGAGGCGCCCAGGCCGCGGGCTGTGGCGGGTGGGCCAGTGGGCGGCGCGGAGAGCAGAGCCCCGTCCCCGTCCTCTCACAGGCGGGTAAAACGTACAAATCGTGGCTGAGAAGGAAGGCGGCGGAGGGAGGAGAGCACGTCCCGCACACGGCCGGGCGGCCCAGGGGCACCGCAGACGGACGGGAACGCGGGCGGCGCCAGGGGAGGGGGTGACAACGTGCGGCTGGGCCTGAGCGCCTCTCGGAGCTCCAGCTCCCGAAGGTCCCGCTGCCTGGGTCAGTGCGGCCGAGGAGCGGGCGCTCCCGGCTCCGGGCGGCTCCGTCTCCGAGGACACCTCCAGCCCCCCCCGGCCCCCCCCACTGCCCCCGCCCCCCCACGGCCCTCCCTCCACGCTGCCCCCGCCCCCCCACGGCCCTCCCCCCACGGCCCTCCCTCCACGCTGCTCCCCCGCCCCCCCCATGGCCCTCCCTCCACACTGCCCCCCCGTGCCCTCCCCCCACGGCCCTCCCTCCACGCTGCCCCCCCGTCCCCCCCCACGCCCTCCCTCCACGCTGCCCCCGCCCCCCCACGGCCCTCCCCCCACGCTGCCCCCGCCCCCCCACGGCCCTCCCCCCACGCTGCCCCCGCCCCCCCACGGCCCTCCCCCCACGCTGCCCTCCCTCCACGCTGCCCCCCCCACGGCCCTCCCCCCACGGCCCTCCCTCCACGCTGCTCCCCCGTTCCCCCCCCCACGGCCCTCCCTCCACGCTGCCCCCCCGTGCCCTCCCCCCACGGCCCTCCCTCCACGCTGCCCCCGCCCCCCCACGGCCCTCCCTCCACGCTGCCCCCCCGTCCCCCCCCACGCCCTCCCTCCACGCTGCCCCCCCGTGCCCTCCCCCCACGGCCCTCCCTCCACACTGCCCCCCCCCACGGCCCTCCCTCCACGCTGCCCCCCCCACGGCCCTCCCTCCACGCTGCCCCCCCCACGGCCCTCCCTCCATGCTGCCCCCCCATGCCCTCCCCCCACGGCCCTCCCTCCACACTGCCCCCCCCCCACGGCCCTCCCCCCACGCTGCCCCCCCCCCCCGTGTCCGCATAGCCGCCCGCACAGTCTCTGCCGCAGCTCGAAGGAACACCCTCTGCGCTTGGACGTTGGTGAAGAGGAAACTGTCTTCCAATGGCTGATGGTGGCCTGTGGCTCGTTCTGCAGACCAGTGGACACACGAACACGCACGCGGTCACGCATGACCAGAACACGGTCCCGGGAGAGAT
The DNA here is from genome assembly GCF_014108245.1 of Pipistrellus kuhlii. Taxonomy (NCBI): domain Eukaryota; kingdom Metazoa; phylum Chordata; class Mammalia; order Chiroptera; family Vespertilionidae; genus Pipistrellus; species Pipistrellus kuhlii. The sequence continues at coordinate 45,731 of NW_023425525.1, forward strand.
CATCACTCAGTAAAATACTTGCGGTAAAAGTGTCTGATTCTCGCAGCACAGACCAGAAACGTGGAGGATCTGAACCCTAAACTCACCCCGTCTCCTGGTCGCTCGCAGGTTTCCCCCCGAAGTCAACGGCGAGCAGCTGGGAGCAGCCACGGCCGCCCGGGGCCACGCCTGGCGGAGCCACAGGCCGCAGGGCCCCGTCCGCGGGGAGGCGGGGGCGGGACGGGCGGCTTCCCGCTCGCGGGGCTGTGAGGCTCCTGAGGACGTTCCCGGTGAGTTACATCCCCAGCACCAGGTGAAGGGGGTCCGGAGCCGGCGGGTGGCCCAGCGCTGAGTGTCACCCGGAACCAGGAGGGCAGGGTTCGGTCCCCGTCAGGGCACAGGCCGGGTGGTGGGCTCCATCCCCGTCAGTTATGTTCCTCTCATCGGTGTTTCCATCTCTCTCCCTCTCTCTGTAAAAATCAGCAAAAACATTTTTTTTTAAGAAGACAATGCTGGGCGGGTCCCCCACAGGGCCTCTGTGGGGTCCAGGTGTGTGCTGCCCCCAAGACTACGGTGACCAGACTCCTGGTTTTTCACAGTTTGTCCCGCGGCCCGCGGCCTGGGCCTGTGCCCTTGGCTGGAATCGAACCGGGGACCCTTCAGTCCACAGGCCTATGCTCTACCCACTGAGCCACACTGGCTAGACCCTGCTGCCGTCTTTAAACATTCTGTTTCCAGTGTTAGCGTTCTGGCCGATTCTGGATGCAGCTCCCTCCCTGGGTGTCTGTGTCCCAGTCACTCAGTTCCCATCCTGTGACTTGTTTTCATCCAACGAACAGTTTCATTAAAAAAAATAATAATAAAGCACAGCTACTGTGCTTTTAGTTCCATGGACTGAACGTTCGGTGTTCTGTCTGCAACGGGTTGCCGAACTCAAGTCCCCCTCTCCCCCCGCCCCGACCTCTCTCCTCCGTCGCCTTCACACACCCATCCATCCCCCCTTATTTTTTATTATTAAATTATCTGTGTACATATCTTACCCCCCAAAAACACACCCATCCATCCCCCCTTATTTTTTATTATTAAATTATCTGTGTACATATCTTACCCCCCCAAAACACACCCATCCATCCCCCCTTATTTTTTATTATTAAATTATCTGTGTACATATCTCACCACTGCCCCCGCCCCCCCCATCCTTTCTGTTGCCTTTGAGCCTCTGGTCGCTGTGAGCTGTTCTGCAGAGGTGAGGCCCGTGTGAGGGCAGCTTTCTGCACACGGACTTCCTGTTGTTTCAGGGACTTTTCAGGCTGCAGGCCAGGGGACGGGGGGCTGTCAGTCTGTCCCTCGAGCTGCCTCCGCTGGTGTCAGGCCAGCGCCTGCGCCTGTGGGCCGGCTCTGGCCTCTGGGTCCTGTCCTCTCACCGACGATTTGCTCCGTGAACGTGCGTCACGGGAGTCAGGAAAGCGATGGGAGTCCTGCAGTCTCGCTCTTTTCTGCGTCTTGTCCTGGGTCTCTGCCTTTCCAGATACGTTTACATCCGCTGCTCGCTCCTGCGAGATGTCGGTGGGATGTGAATGGGGTAACAGCGAGTCTCCAGCTCAACGGGGAGAGCTGACACCGTAACAAGATGGATCCTTCCAGCCCTGACCTCGCCTGCAGCCTCCGCTGGCTTAGATCGGCTCCCACCGTGAAGTCACGCGTGTAGCGGCTGCGTGCGGCTCCTGCAGGCTCTGCTGGGTTCACACGGAAGCGCTTTGTTGGTGCTGTGGTGACGGGTGCTGGGCGTTTGTCTCAAACCCTCAAACTGGGTTCCGTGCTGGGACATGGATAAGCCGCTGCGGCTGGCGTGTTGGCGTGTTGCATGTATGTGCTGTGGTTGCGCATGACGTCCAGGAGTGAGACCAGCTCCCTGTGTTTCCTCCACAGACAGCCAGGCCGACGCTTTTCCTCTTTCCGCCGACGCGCTCATCCCCTTCCTGCCGCCGCCCGCGACCCCGGGCAGCAGGGGGAGCGTGGAGAGGCTCCCCGTCTTGCTCTCCACCTTCAGGGGCAAGAGCCCAGCTTCTCACAGAAAAGTAACGTTTCTGTAGATTTAAAACATCAGGCGGAGGGAGTTGCGAACCTGAGACCCTCGGGTGTGGGGCCGACCCTCTCGCCGCGGAGCAGGTTCAGCAGAGCGAGGGCGCGTCCGTGAGCGCCCCCTCCTGCCGGGGAGCAGCCGGCCACCACCCTCCGCCCGCCCCAGGCGGGGTGTGGGGGGAGGACGGAGGGCGGGGAGCGGGTGCCTGGGCCCCGGGCTGCGGGGGAAGGGCTGTCAGTCTGTCCGTCACGGCGGCCGTCCTGAGGGCGGCTCCCGCGTCCGGGGCTGCGGCTCCAGGAGGGGAGCGGGTGCCGTCTGATCAGACAGAACCCCCCCTCAGGAACGGGAGGCACCTTCTCCTCATGGCGGCTGCCCCTCAGGTGACCACGGAGCCCCAGCCAGGCCCCGGGCCGCCCCTCCACCCTGAGACCCGCCCCCAGCCTCACACGCGTGGTGGGGGCGGGCGTGTGGTCCCGGAGGAACGGCAGCTGGCACGGGCCTCCCCTCTTCCCCTCCTCCCCCGTCCCCCCTCCCTGTCCCCCGCCAGGTTCCGAGGCTGAGAGCTCCGGAGCTTTGCCGTCGGGCCCAGCTGCCCCAAGAGAGCCGGAGAGCCGGAGAGCCAGCACAGCTCAGCTGGAGCCCGTGTTTGTAGCCAATACAAACCATGTGTTTTAAATATTTGAGCAGAGCCATCTAAGCCGTTTCACAGAAACCATATTAACTGGACAGATCCAAAGCCAGAGTTTATTATGGTTTACAAAGAGGAGCTTTTAGAAACAATTAACCTCATTGTGTGGGTTATTCTTAGACGGTCCCACCAGCCCAGCCCTTCAGAACAATTGTTTACGCTGTGAAGTGTGCTAATGGCCTCCCCCTGGAGGAGGAGGAGGAGGGGGGGGTGAGGAGGAGAGGGAGGGAGGAGAATTGGGAGGGGGAGGGGGAGGAGGAAGAGAAGAAGGAAGAGGAGGGGGGAGGAGGGGCAGGAGGAGGAGGAGAGGGGCAGCTGAGCGGGTGGCAGGCTCCAGCGTCGCCCCAGGATGTGTCCCTCCATGGGGGACCCGGCCAAGATGGGACAAAATGCCCAGCACGGCGGCCATGCCCTGGCCTGGGGTCGGGGGGCGGGAGGAAGTGGTGGTCTGAGTCCTTCTCTCCTCGAACGGAGGACCACGAGGACCACGTGGCGGAGGCCACATCTCGCTCCTGTGGCCGTGGTTCTGCCGCCCGCCGGGCCTGCTGTCCGGGCGGGCGTGTGTGAGCAGTGAGCCCGGCCAGGCGCTGGGGCTGGGGCCTGAGGGTTGGTGCCGGCAGAGGCGGCCTCAGTGCCGGAGCCACGCGGAGGCCGCAGGCTCAGGGACGGGACTGCTCAGCGGGCCGCGGGCTGGGGGAGCGGACCTCGGGGGCAGCAAGCACGACAGGAGCCGCCGCGGGCCCGCCTGCCGCACTGAGCGCTGCGCAGAGGCGGCGGAGTCATGGCAGCATTGATCCCAGTGCGGCCCCGCCCTCCGCTCTGCCCCCCAGCCAGCTGCCTGCATTGGGCAGAGGGACGAGGACCACACGGGGCAGGATGCGGGCAGGTGTGCCAGGTGGCACTTCACCGGAACGCAGGCGTTTGCAAAGGGGCGGCTCTCCCCACATCCCGCCGCCCCCGCCTCGGCTGAGGGTCCGGCCAGGGGCCCTCGGGCAGCGATGGTTTGTGCAGCCCGGCGGGCAGGCAAGGCGCCTCCTGCTCCGGCCGCACCCGCTGAGCAAGGCTGCACGTCTCTCTCCCTGCCCCTTCCTCCCTGAAATCAATTAAAGATATATCCCATGTAATAAAAGCATAAGATGCTAAGTGTCAGACTGATCGGCTGACCATGTGGGTGACTGACAGGCAGCTCCAGGGAGGAGGGCCCACGTCCCGCTGAGCTCCCAGGTCCGAGGGCACCCCCAGCAGCTTAGGACGTTCCTCCTTTAATATATATCTTATTGATTTTTTACAGAGAGGAAAGGAGAGGGATAGAGAGTTAGAAACATCGATCAGCTGCCTCCTGCATACCCCCCACTGGGGATGTGCCCGCAACCAAGGCACATGCCCCTGACCGGAATCGAACCTGGGACCTTTCAGTCCGCAGGCCGACGCTCTATCAACTGGGCCAAACCAGTTTCAGCTGGATGCGCTTCCTGTAAAGCCGTGTCGGCACTGCGGGGTGGCTAGCACTTTTTACAGTGAACTGCCCGGGTGCCAGCAGCAGCCCGATCTGAAACTGAAACCAGGAACACAGTGGAGGGCTTGGAATTCAGGGAGGAGGTGGATCAGACAAGAGCCGCCGTTGCCATGACTTCCCAGCATCCCCTCACAGCGACCTGACCGCTACCCTGTGTCTCGTCCTGGGTCTGGTCCTGGGGGCAGGGGCTCAGGCACGTCCTGGTCGCTGGCCGGCCTCCGGCCACAGGGTCCGAGGGCTGGCGGGTCTCCTGAGGCCGGGGCAGGCCGGGGCAGGCCGGGGCACACCCAGGCCCTGGGGCAATGGCTTCTGTGCCCCAGTGACCCAGCCTAAGCCTGTGAGCTAAAATGTCAGCTTCTCGAGTTCCCCATCAAAATGTGTCATCAGTGGTTGAGTGTCAAACTGTGAACCAGGAGGTCAGGGTTCAATTCCTGGTCAGGGCACAGGCCTGGGGTGTGGGCTCCATCCCCAGTAGGGAGCATGCAGGAGGCAGCTGATCCATGGTTCTCTCTCATCATAGATGTTTCTCTCTCCCTACCCGTTCCTCCCTGAAATCAATTAAAAATATATCCCATGTAATAAAAGCATAAGATGCTAAGTGTCGGACTGATCGGTTGACCATTTGGCCAACTGCTTGACCAATTGCTAGGACGCACACGGACCTCCAGGGGGCAGATTTCGACGGGTTGGTTAGCTTGCTGCTGGGGTCCAGTCCATCGGGACTGGGCCCTCCCTCGCTCCCTCCCCGGCCAGACGGCCCGATTGCCCGATGCCAGCCGGGCCGATGCCAGCCTGGCACAGACACAGGAAAGGGTCAGGGCAGGACTGCAGTCCGGGGGGAGGCAGCCCAGGACACACGCGTTCGCTTACATGTTAGAAAACGTATTTGTGTTGTCGTCCAAACGTTGTGCCGGGCGACAGAGACTCCCCAGAAACCATGAGCCCTGTGCGGCTCCGCGCCAGGCCCCCCGGACACGCTTTTCTCTGACGGATGGATGCCTGTCGCCCGCTGCTTTTACAGTAGAAGGGAGCTGGTCTCTGGTCCCGGGACACAAGGACGGGTTTCACTTCCCACGAGGAGAGCTCGCCAGCAGGGAACGTGGAGGGAACGTGCTTTCCCTACGGAAGCCGCCTCCGTTGTCCTGAGTGAAAACTGTGGCCCCCACCTTCCTGCCACTGCCACTGCCACACGCACGCTGGTTCCCTCTCACACACGTACCTGCTGTTCTTATTTAAAACATGTTTTTCTTGGTTTCAGAGAGGAAGGGGGAAGAAACATCACCTGTCGGCTGCCTCCTAGGCGCCCCCACGAGAGACCCCCTTGCAATCCGGGCATGTGCCGCCCCCGCTAAGCCACACACGGGGTACGGGTGCCCCCGCCCTCCATTCAGGCCGGTGCCTGGCTCTCCCTGTTTTTCCTCCGAGCTCCTCCCAAAGCCGGAGGCTCCTTCTTCCTAGAAAAGCCGTCTCTGCCGCTAACGCCGTGTTCGTGTCTGCAGTTCAGGAGGCGCCTGAGGCTGGCGAGCAGGGCTTTTCGGCACCGGCCTGGGCCTGTCTGTGCACGCCGCCCGGAGCCGAGAACCGCTGTTCTCCACTCAGCGGGCTCGGCTGAGCCTCAGCACCAGCTAACCCTAACCCTAACCCTAACCTTATCGTATCACTTCGCCAGAGGCGCCAGCAGCTGCCAAAGCCTCAGAATCTCCGTGGCTGTGGTCGTGGCTCATCTCCCCTGGAGGGGCCCCGGGGGAGACCCGGTCTCCAGCCCGGGGACGGGGGAATCTCTCCTCCCCGCTGCTCTCTGCGTGTTTGGAACATGCTCTGGGGCGGCGGGCGAGCCTGGGCTCAGTCACGTCCTGAGTCCACGGCTCTGGGACCGTGCATCGCTGGACCCTCCGGCTCAGCAGCGAGGGTCTGCTCCGAGCTCCGTGACTGAGGGCAGATATCGCTGTTCTCTCTTACGTGCTGGATCGACTGACTGATTTTAGACAGAGGAGGGGAGAGAGGCAGACAGACAGACAGTATGTTCTCTGTGCAGGAGTCCTCTGTGCATTCACTGGCTGACTCTGGCGTGTGGGCCCCTGGGGTGGGACCCTCCTGACCTGCTGACCAGGACGAGGCTGTGCCGGGGGCAGGGCTGCTCTCCCCACGGACGGCCCCTCGTCACCCCGCAGAGACCTCCCTGGAGGGAACTGGAGGGATGCTGCTGCCGAGGCAGACGAGAGAGTTACCGAGTTGTCCCAGAATTGTCTCCTGTGCCGAAGGTCAGATGCAGGTGTGGACGGAAGGAGCCGCACGCTGACCTGACAGCTCAGGGGAGGCCTGCGTGGCCGTCTTGCAAACTCAGACCTACAGTCACCACAAGGATGGTCTGAAAATTAAATATCTAACTACAAACAGGTGATAGTGGGCAGTCACGTCCCAGACAAAGATCAACCTAGCTCTTGACTGAGCCATTTGCCTTTAGCCTCTAAGATAACCTATCTGTGAGAGGTCTGGGTAACTTGTAACTTCCTTTTACCCCGACCCCTCAGGCCACAGCAGGTGGCACCTGGACATTCCCTCATTGTGATTGTTATCACCTTAATTGTCAGCTGTCATTACGTTAGAGCACCCTGGATCCATCTCTGTAAGAGAAGCACCTGTCCATCATTCCACTTTCCACCCTATCCCAGGGGTCTCCCGCTTAGCTTCCTCACACCCCCTTAATCCATCACCAATGGATTTCATGTAACCCACCTACGCTACGCCCTCCTTTGGTGGCAATGTTTAAACACAGATGTAGCCCGCCGTTCTCCGGAGCATTCTCTCGGCTCATTGAGGCCCTGCTTCCTGGCATGTGTCGGCAGTTTGGCTCAAATACACTCACACATTCTTCACAGGTTTCCATGTGTTTTTGTTAACACGGTTCAGTGTGTCAGCTGTCCACACGCCCTCCTCCCAGGGGAGCCAAATGCAATGATGGAAAAGTTTGGGAAGTGGGGCACGGGGGAGTGTTTGGCTCGGAAAGCCCTTCCTGGAAACAGCGGACACGGAGTGCGGAGGCGTCGGCAGAGATCAGCCCCTGGAGGGACAGAGACCTTGCGACACAGGGACACGCCCGGACCACGCTCCTTGGAGCTGAGCCAGAGCACAGCTTCCACGCTAACACGGAGTCCACACGGGAGCCGGTCGCGTGCACAGCCGCCCGCCGGAGCGGGGAGCGGGGATCCCACTGTTTTAATCACACACAGGCCCTCGTCCCTGAGACGGGGAGTTCGTAGACACGAAGCACAACCCTGAGGGTCGGAGGGCACATTGTCTCCCACCTGTGAGCTGCTGGGCTGAGCAGCCACCGGATCCAAGACCTGGATACACTGGAACCAAGCAAAGCAATATCCCTCCATCTAAGAGAGACAGAGACAGAGAGAGAAAGAGACAGAGACGGGGAGAGCGAGACGGAGATGGGGAGACAGAAAGACACGGGGAGACAGAGAGACAGAGATAGAGAGACAGAGACGGGGAGACAGAGAGAGACAGAGACAGGGAAAGACAGACGGGGGGAGAGAGAGGAAGAGACAGAGAGATGGGAGAGACAAAGACAGGGAGAGACAGAGACAGAGATAGGAAGAGGAGACAGAGACGGGGGAGACAGAGACAGAGACGGGGAGAGCAGAGCTAGGAACAGAGAGACAGAGGGAATCTGTTCGTTAGCCTTCGACCTAGAGGGAAACTCATGGGAATACGGCCTCCTCTGAGCGAAGCCGACCCCGAGCTCGCTGAGGCGTAAACGGTGACGGAGACGAGGCCCCCGTGGCCCGGACCACCTGCGGTCGCACGGGGCCTGGTGTGTGGCTCAGGGGCCGGCTCTGAGCGTGGCCCCCGAGTGCCAGTCGCTGACCAGACCCAGAGCCCTCCCTGGCTCAGCGGCAGTCCACCTCAGAGGAACCCCAACACTGAGCTGTTTCACCCCAGAAAGTCCACGTGCTTTCCGGGGGGGGGGTCAAAGGTCACACGCAGCATCCCTTAGCCTAGGGGTGTCGAACTCAATCAGAGAAGGGGCCAAAATCTAAAGTCCAGCCTAAATCGCGGGCCGAATGGTTTACTGAACAGTCATAAACTGTCATTGTGATGGAAACGCAGCGGAGTGCAGTGATGACAGCGCGGTGCGGGCCACATTGCAAGGCCTGGCGGGACGGATTTGGCCCGCGGGCCTTGTGTTTGACACATGTGCCTTAGCGCTTTGGGGTCGGGACAAAAGGGACAGCATCCCAACACGGCCGCCCACGGCCCCGGAGCTCACGGAGGGCGAGTGACGCTGAGGAACGTCTGAGTGTTGGTCCCCGTGACCCGAGGAGCTGTCCTGTCTTATTGCTGTTTATGACTTTCTCTTTGATGGATTGTTAGAGCTTTTGTCCGTTTTTTGATTGGGTCATTTGTCTTTTTCTCATTTATTTGTACATGATAAATGGATATATTGATGGATGAATAGATGATGGATGGATGGAGGAAGGAGAGGCGGATGGATGGATGGATGGAGGAAGGAGTGGCAGATGGATGGATGGATGGATGGAGTAAGGAGAGGTAGGTGGATAGATGGATGGATGGGTAGGGATTACATTTCAACTACAGGTATTAAACGTGTCTTCTCCCCAGTTTTTATGTGATGGTTTGTGACCAGCAGATGTTTTTAATTTCCACGAAATGGGTCCATCAATCATTTCTTTGTGATCAGTGTGTTTTCTGTCTTGCTGGAGAATCCCCTCCCAAACCCAAGGTCAGAATGATTTTCATCTGCTTTGCTTCCACAGCTTTAAAACTTGCTTTGGATTTAAGACCTGAACCCATCTGGACTTAATTTTCCCCAGTGGGAGGGGCATCTATCCCATAAATCCCACATGGGAATACGTCTTCTCAATTCCATATATTACGTGGTTCCTCCTTTGAACAACGACCTTCCATGGTGTTATCACCGTGGATCAGAACTCCACACGGTCTCGGTCTGTCTCTGTAGTCTTTATTCTCCGTCTCAGAGTTCATTCGCTCTCCCTGTTGCGAAACCCCAGCACTAACTGCCGTGGCATCCTCCTCGGTGAACCTGGGTGGTCTCTGCTGTTGTTCTTTGTGGAGGACAGTCCCTCAGAGACAGAGCTGTGCCTTCTCGTTACTGTCGCCCCAGAAGCCCTGTGTCCGACACATAAAGGCTCTCCTCCCGGCAGTTCAGCAGGCGGGGCCCACGGCCGGCGGGGCTTCTGTCCTCCCCGTGAACCCGGCGAGTGTGGCTGTGTGGCCTGTGGGGCAGGCGTGTGACACCGTGGCCTCTGAGGTTGGTCGAGGAGGCGCTTCCCTCACTCGCTGGGAGCCCCGAACGGTCACCCGAGGGGTCTTCTCGCCACGCCGGCCACGCCGCAGGGAGACGCCGGCATGAGCGGCCCCAGGGAGAGGCGGGGTCTCCAGTGAACGGAGCCGGGCCGTGGGCGAGGGGGATCCTCCAGGCAGGATCTCCGACCAGTGACGGGGCGTTCTGCAGCGGGAAGGTCTGGGCTGCTCATGCTGCGGCAAGGCAGGGCCCTGCTCAGTAGAACGGAGGGCGACCCAGGGCCGACGGCAGGAGCTTGGGTCTCACCCAGACTCTGGACGGGGCGCGGGGCGGGGGGGGGGCGAGGAGGGGGCAGACGGGGTGGTGGAGCGTGTCTGGGTCTGACCGGACATCACCTCGCTCTGCTGGTCTCCTCTCCGAAAGCCATCGTGTTCACCCAAGGAGTCAGGTTTCCTCCCAGCTCCCCGTCTCCAGCTGTGCGCTGGTCCTCGCCGACGGTCTTGTCATTTACACCAGGACACACTCTGCTCAGAACGTGCACCTCCAGGGCGAGACAAGGCGCTGGTGGTGATATGTCACTGACCAGGCACATGGCGTGCACAGCCGGCTCGGGACAGAAAGCATCTGTCTGCCACTCACGCGGCCCGTTCCCACCGCGCGGAGGGGTCAGAGGCCGTGTCCACAGCTGCTCCACGGCGTTCAGAAGACGTGGCCCAGGTAACGTGCCCCACGCTCCCGTCAGTATGGCGCCAGACGGTGGCCCTCGGCGCCCGGATGGTCCAGAAACCCGTCCTGGTGGCCGAGGGGCAGAGCGTGCGGGCCGGGGCCTCTGTCTGAGACAATGAGCAGGTCCCGGCTGCGCGCACGGAGGTCTGGATCTTGTGCTGCGAGAACTGGGTCGTGACAGAAGCAAGAAAGCGTTCCGAAGCTGGCGGTGAGCTTCACTCCCACAGCCACGCTGCCCGTGGGAGACCCAGGATGGCCACCGCACAGGAGAGGCTGAGGCTGGGGGGCTGATGACAATGGCGCCCGCTGACACGCCGCCCACTCCCGGCAAAGACTCAGGCGTAGACTCACGAATCAACCTCTTGCCAGGCCAGTGTGGCTCAGTGGTTGAGTGCTGACCTAGGAACCAGGAGGTCAGGGTTCGATTCCCAGTCAGGGCACAAGCCCGGGTTGCAGGTTCCATCCCCAGTGGGGGGCGTGCAGGAGGCAGCTGATCCATGATTCTCATCACTGATGTTTCCATCTCTCCCTCCCACCCCCTTCCTCTCTGACATCCACAAAAATGTATTAAAAAATAAGATGAGTCCTTTTCCACCTACCTTATAATAATAAACTCCACGTTCCAATGAATGCGGGGCCTCGGCCAGCCCTGGCCGGCGTCTGAGAGCAGCTGTGCAAACGTGGACAGGTGGCCTTCCCCAGAGCCGGGCTACAAACACCAAACAGGCCCGAGTGATGCAAGCGTGTTGTTTACGTGGGGAATGGGGACGCTCAGCAAACGAGTTCAAAGGCTACAGGGAGGAGGCCCGGCTGCCTTATCTTTCTAAGATCCGCCTCCTCAGCCCGGCCTCTGATAAGAGCTGGAAAGCAAACAGCTCAAAACTTGTCTCTCTTGGCGAGCGGAGGGATAAACACCATTAAATAGATTTATGTGAGTCACGGCCGCGTGCTGCAGCCACGGGGCCAGGAGAGCCGTGTGGTCCGCACTCCTGCCCGCGCTGGAGACGGGGCCAGCCCAGCACACGCGTGTCCCTCCTGTGGGCAAGCTCCAACGGCCGTCCACGCTGGGCTCCGCGTCCCCACGGCTCAGACGCCAACCGCCGTCCCCTGGGGCTCTCTGGACGGCTGTGCCGCCTCCCGTGCACACAGGCACTTGTACCGCATGTTACATGTCATCCCAGCAACTCCCGCCTGCTTACTCACGTGACCTTCAGTCAATGCTCATCCGGAGAGCAACGCATCTGCAAGTATTTTTAAATATATTTTTTATTGATCTCAGAGAGGAAACGAGAGAGAAACATCAATGATGAGAATCATCGATTGGCTGCCTCCTGCGCGCCCTCCCACTGAGGATCCAGCCTGCAGCCCGGGCCTGTGCCCTGACCGGGAATCGAACCCTGACCTCCTGGTTCACAGGCCAACACTCAACCCGAGCCAGGCCGGCCGGGCCTGCAAATGAAAACGATCCACAAATCATAAAAACAAACAACAACAGAAACTTCCTCTTCCAGTCCAGGAACTGAGATGTTACGAGGGGTTTGAAATAGACCAGCTTCAGCAGCGGATGGGCTGGCCTCGGCAGCTGGCCTCGGTCTCGAGGCCGATTCTCCTCCTGTCGTCACTCCCAGAGCTCATCTTGAGCAGCCACCTCCCGCACCAGGGGCATGGGGACCCGCGGGAGGGACTGTACCTCACAGGAAGCAGGACGACCTGGCCCCAAGGACACGAGCCACCGTCACCTCCCAGCAGCTCTGCCCCACGCGTCAGGGTGGGAAATGGCGGGTCCCAGGCCTCGCTCCCCCCTCCCGGTAACGGGGGCCTCCATGGGATCTCGTCCGCCCAGGGCACGCGCCTTCCCAAATGGACCCCGGGCTCCCCAGACGGACTGCCCCACCCCGTCCTGCTCCCCCCGCTGCCCGTCCGGCTCCCTCCTCTGAGGGAGGGAATTCCCAGGAACCCCATCCCTAACGGGCAGGCAGAGGACATAGACTGTCACCTGGGGGAGACGGGCCCGAGAGCTCCAGGAAATGCCGGGAATTGTGAGTGAGAAGCGGCAGCAGCGCCTGCAGGTCCAGTATGAGCCCCTCCCGGGCAGGGAGGGTGCTGACCACGCCCAGTAAACTCCCACGGAGGAACCACCACGAGCATCACTACTCATCGCTGCTCCAGTGGCCCCTGTAGGCCACCCGGGCAACCAACTATCCTTAGAGAAGACAGTAACATTTACCCTGGGAAATACGCCTGCACCCCCTCAAAGCAAAAGGATAGACAGCTCGTGGACAGTATGGCTCATGGGTGAGCGATGTCCCAGGCACCAGGAGGTCAGGGTTTGATTCCTAGTCAGGGCACATGCCCGGATTGCTGGCTTGGGGGATGGTGCAGGAAGCAGCCAATCGATGACTCTCTCTCATCACTGACGTGTCTCTCTCTCCCTCTCTCTCTCTCTCTTTCTCTCTCTCTCTCTCTCTCTCCCCCTCTGCCTTCCTCTCTGAATCAATAAAAATACTTTAAAAATAAATAAATAAATAAAAGCCCTTTCCTGGCCATTTCTTGAGAACTCTGTAAGCAAACCCTCCAGGGAAACCCCACAGTGCTTCTAAGAATCGGAGTTTACACGCTGAGCCAGTGCCAGGGCTGTGTCTGCCCTCAGACGTTTATCGCTGGCGAGGGCGGCCGGCTGCAGCCAGAGTGTCCCTAGTCTTTGCACCACATGACTGACTGGCCGGCGTCGGAGGCCTCCGGTCTGCAGTGCACTTAGGACATCTGTGCCTCCCGCCTCCATCCCCCTGAACACGCTCAGGCACACCATGCGGACGTCTGTAGAGTTTGCTCACAGAGTTCAGGAGAGATGACCAGGAGGCGCGGGGGAAGGGGCAGCTGGCAACGTGTAAATGTCCAACAGAGATTTAAATTTTATAAAAATGACAGCTCAGTGTGCAGACTCTGATGAGGCTAATGAAAGTGACTAGAAGACATCAGCTTTAACCTGAGGGCTTGATTTTATTATTTTTATTGCTCTCAGAGAGGAAGGGAGGATAGTGAGACAGAAACATCGATGATGAGAGAGAATCATGGATCAACTGCCTCCTGCACACCCCTCACTGGGGATTGAGCCCACAATCAGGCCGGTGCCCTGACTGGGAATCGAACCGTGACCTCCTGGTTCATAGATCACTGAGCCACGCTGGCGGGCAGAAAGGACTTTATTAAGAAGGCAGCGAGCCGGGAGTCACCACCTTGGGGAAGGGCCGAGTTCAGGCTCCTTTTCTGTGTGTGTGTGTGTGTGTGTGGGGGGGGGGTCGGGAGGTGATGGAGGCCCACACGGCCAGGCCTGTTTGCCTTTGGTCAGCACCCTGGGGTTGCCATGGTCCCCGTCGCCAGGTTCCTACAACTCTTGACCTGCAGTCGTCATGTGTCCCAGCCTTCCTCTCCTCCCTGGAGGGCGTGGGGGGGGTGCTGAGAGGGGGATTCAGAAATTCCTGGGCTCCAGGTTCGAGTCCTTCCCTGACAAGGGTCTCTGTGCGGACTCAGCAGGAGTGTGAGGGCCCCTCAGATCCGAGCAGGATAAGCCAGGAAGATGGTGGCTTTATCCCATTACACGACCATTGTGATGACGTTCTCCTTACCATCGTCATCAGTACTCCACACGGCACTGAAAACACACCCGCGGCCCGGCCGGCCTGGCTCAGTGTTGAGCGCCGACTAGGAACCAGGAGGTCACGGTTCGATTCCGGTCGGGGCACGTACTCAGGCTGCGGACCCCAATCCCCAGTGTGGGGCGGGCAGGAGGCAGCCGATCCGTGATTCTCTCTCAGCGTGGATGTTTCTCCCTCCCTCCCTCTCTGAAATCAATGAACATATATTAAAAAAAGGAAAAACCCATCTGTGTAGAAACCATCAAAGTTCTACCCCGGAGGACAGTGAGCCCCAGGCTGGGCCCCAGGAAGGAGCCCCCTGGACAGCTGCCCCGGCTGTGGCTGCAGTCCCTTCCCTCTCCTGTTTTAGTGCCTCAGTTTCCACATGCATGCCACTGGCGGCCTGGACACAGGACGCTTGTGCCACCAGCGTCCGTGGGGAGGGCTGGACCGGGGACAGCCCCCTCCTCCCGTCCATGAGCGCCGAGGCCCCCCGGCTCCTGGCGGCTCCGGGGGCCGGGCCAGCTCCTCTTGGCCAAGCCTGTGGAAAATGCATTTACACTTGGCAGATGCTGATAGATGGGCTTTTTAAAATTCCAGCGGACTTTAATTGCAGAAAATCACTTCAGCTTTAATCCTTTATTGTCTTCTTTTCCTCTCAAAGCTGAGCAATGAAATGAGACCAAACGAGAGTTTAATAAACACGAATTCCCGCTGGAAACATCTCTAACCGCTTCCAACCTCTGCTCCTGACGCGGTGCCCAGCAGCTGCGAGGGGTCAACACCTGGTTCCAATTTGTGCTCTTTCCTCCCTTTAGTGGCCAGAGGGAAAGAGCCAGAAAACAAGGCCTGAGAGCTGCCCCTGCCCCCCCAGGCTCCTCTTTGTCCCCCGCCTGCTGGCTGCCAGACCTCGCGAGGCACTGGAGAAGCGAGGCCGGAGGCTGACAAGAGGGGACGGAGCACCCAGGACCTCAGGCTGTGCTGCGCCAGGTGCCGGGTGCTGCGTGGCTAGGACACACGTGTATGTGGCGGTGTCAGAGTCCAGAGCGGCAGGGCCACTGTGATTGTGTGCAAACTCCACGTCGTGGCTTCCGTGAGGGCCCCGCTCTGAGCCTCGCCCTGCCCGATGAACACGGGGCGTTTGAATCCTGACACCCCCGTGTTTCTGGTCGCCTCGCCCGGGACCGTGGTCTCCGTGTGCTGTAGACGTGCCAGAGTGTTCGAGAGGCAGATCCACGGGGCTTCTCTGGAGAGGAACTAACGGAGTCGGTGGGATACAACTCCGTTTTCAAGAAGCAATAGCGTGCATCTGGAAGGAGTGAGGGACGCCCTGCTCCAGGCTTTATTTCTGAGTTCTGAGAAGGAAAAAGGAATCCTAGCTCAGTGGTCGGCAAACTCATTAGTCAACAGAGCCAAATATCAACAGTGCAACGATTGAAATTTCTTTTGAGAGCCACATTTTTTTTCAACTTAAACTATATAGGTAGGTACATTGTTATTAACTTAATCAGGGTACTCCTTCAATCGCACTGTACGTGCGCCCCCCCCACATGGTGTTTTGTGGAAGAGCCACACTCAAGGGGCCAAAGAGCCACATGTGGCTCGCGAGCCGTGGTTTGCCGACCACTGTCCTAGCTGGTTTGCTCAGTGGATGGAGCATTGGCCTGCGGATTGAAGGGTCCCTGGTTCCATTCCTCGCAGGCTCATGCCTGGGTTACAGGTTACATCCCCAGTGTGGGGTGTGTGGGAGGAGCCAATCAATAATTTTCTCTCATCGTTGATGTTTCTCTCTCCCATCCTCCCTCTCTGAAGTCAATAATATATATGTGTGTGTGTGTGTGTGTGTGTGTGTGTGTGTATATATATATATATATATTTTTTTTTAACGTACATCTTTGTGCCCTGGCCTGTGGGCTCAGGGGTTCAATTCCCGGTCAAGGGCATGTACTTGGGTTGCAGGTTCCATCCAGGTCTGGTTGGGGTGCAACCCATCCATGTTTTCCTCTCTCACATTGATGCTTCTTTCTCCCTCTCCTTCCCTCTCTAAAATCAATGGAAAAATATCCTCGGGTGATGGTTAACAAAAACTAAAAATAAAATGCATGTGTTTCATTAAATAAATTGTAACTGTTGAAGCCATGTTTCTCACATGTTATTGCAACCAAACAGGCCTGCAATAGATTACAGAGTTCTATGCCCATAAATTCACTTTTCATCCCCTCAAACCTCTCCCACGAGTACCCCGGCATCTGGAGGTCTGTGCGCCACTAAAACTCTGGCGTTTTCACAGGCACATAACTCGGGCTTAATTGCGGTCTCACCCGGGGACGGGGCTCCGGAGGGCGGCCCCGGCGCCCGAGTCCCCGCGGGGGCAGCGGTGATCGACGGCCGCGGCCTGCTGACAGGCGGCTGGGGGCGAGCAGCCACCTATTTTCCCGGGTCCGGCTTCCAGGAACGGGGCCCGGGTGTTTGTCCCCCGAATCCCAAGAAAACACCACGTGGAGCCCGGGCGGCCGGGCCAGCCAGACCTCCCCTCCAGGGCTCGTCGCCCCCCAGCACCGCGTGTTCCCGTGGGAACGGGCCCGGAGTGACGCTGCCCCGCCGGGCCCCTTCCCGTCCCCCTTCCGCGCCCGGCCGGCGCCTCGGGGCAGAGAAACGGCTGCGCGCGCCCCGCGCGTGCCCGCGTCAGTGCCGCCTTCCATCCCTGCGGCGGGGCTGGGCCCGGAGGTCGCGGCGCAGCCACAGCCACAAGCTCCGAGCGGGTGCGAGCCCGGCCGAGCCGCACGCACGACGCCGGCGTGCAGAGTCCTGCGCTGCGGGCCGCTCCGCCACGCCGGCACCACGTGTGGGACACGCGCGCCCCTCGTTGGCTGACGTAGGCTGACGTAGGCTGACGTAGGCTGACGTAGGCTGACGTAGGCTGACGTAGGCTGACGTAGGCTGACGTAGGCTGACGTAGGCTGACGTAGGCTGACGTAGGCTGACGTAGGCTGACGTAGGCTTCCAGGAACAGAGCCGTGGTGTTTGTACCCCGAATCCCAAGTAAACACGACGTGGAAGCCCTCTGGTTGACTGACGTTGGCTGACGTGCTGATGTGCCTGATGTTGACTGACGTACGCTGACGTTATGACGTGTTGACGTTGCTGACGTTTTAACGGTGACGTCACCGACGTTGACTGACGTAGCTTCCTGCTCGGAGCGTGGCACCCACGGCATTGCGTTTTCCTCCGGGACCGGTGACATCACAGCCCCCCCCCCCCCCCCCCCCCCCCCCCCCGGGAGCTCGGTCTGCAGCCCAGACAGCGCGGCCCGTGTCGACCCGACCTGGGCCCGGGTGCGGGGAGAGCGCACACTGAGCCAGGCGACTGACAGGTCTCTGCCCAGAGGCCACCCCAGACACCGCCAAGGCCCAGCGCTGGAGGGCGGCCCCGAGAGCCCCTGCTGGTCCGTTCCCCGAGGAGAGCCGAGGGTGCAGGGCGAGGCCTGGGAGGTGTGCGTGCGCCCCCTGCGGGCTCCTCCAGGAGGGAGTTTACCCGCCGGGAGGGGAGACCGCGGCCAGGAGCTGGGCGCCTCCCCCGGGCTCAGGCTCCACCGCTGCCCCGAAGGCCTGGCTCCCAGCCCCCAGGCCATCGCCCTCCCGCACACTTGACCGTGAGGGGTCTCTCCCAGCCCAGCCTGGAGCCAAGGGCAGAACCCCAGACCCGTGTGTGGGCGCTTAGGACCCGAGCTGAGCCGCTGGGGGTGCGGGCAGTGGCTCACTGATGCCCTCTGTGCGAGGGGTGTGCCCGATTCACACGACTCACCTGGCGTCGCCGCTTCCCGCCGATTCTGGCTCCGACGTACAGGTTGGCGAAACATACTGGTGGCGCCGAGAGCCGCGGAGACCAGGGAGGTGCCGGCCACCGGCTGGGGGGCCGGAGGATGGAAGTTTGCGTCTCCATCATTTGCCTCTCAGGTTCTTCCGGCCTCATCCGCCCTGGGATCCTCGGAAAGCTGGGCTCCTCTATCGGCTCTGGGACTTGAATGTCGTTTTTTAATTTAAAGCCGCGTCTTTCGAAGGTGCACCCACGTGTGCCGGGTGAGAGGAGGCCCAGGGGTGTGCTCGCACCTTGGTGACCCGCTGTGCCCCTCCCCCCAGGAGGAAGGGAAACGGCTCTTAAGTCTCCTTTGGCTGCAAGAGCCACGCTGTGGGCCACGGCATCTGCACCCTGGGACGCGGGAATGCGGCTCTGGAAGAATATGTTTCCAATTGTGTTTTATGGCCGAGTCGTTGCCAAACGTCCAATCTCTGGATAACACAGCTCTGGACACTTCCCGCTGCGAGCTTTGCACTTCCCTGACCCTGTGCCTGGGCTCAGAGTGCTGAGGCCACAGCTGGCCGCAGTGTGGCTGCCTCCGTCTGCCCTTCACACTTCCCCCTGCGTGTTCACGTCGTCCGCACCTCTCACGGACCAGGGGAGCGGCACCCCACATCTGCGTGTCCCGGAAACCCTCCGCCGTGCGCCAGGAGTCTCCTCCCAGGATCCTCCGCTGCCCTGGCCCCACAGGCTCCTGTCCGTCACTCGGCACTGACTCATCGTTCACACATGTGTCCTCACGTGGACCCTCTCTCGGCCCGGGTTGTCCTGCCCTCGTACTGCACCCGGCACACGGCCCAGTGCGGGAGGTGGGCTCAGAGGTGCTCCCCTCAACGCGTGGACGTCCTGCGTGTGTGGCCGAGCACGCCTCTCTGCAGACTGCACGTGTGTGTGTCCGCCTCCCCTGACGTGCTGTTTCCTCAGCCCTTCGGCTACAGGTCGCTGTGTGTTCCTCTCTGAAGGGGCAGCATTGGCTTTGGTGTCGGCTCTGACTCTCGTCAGCAGGATGAGACCAGGCAAACGGCTTAACAACACCAGCCACCGTCTCCTCCTCTGTAAACTAGGACTAACCACACGCCTGCCCGTTTGCAGCGAGGACGGTGTCTGGATCCTGTCGAACTGTTCGGAGGAACAGCTGCTGTGAGTGAGCAGTTGGAGCTCCGCTCTGGTACTGAGCACAGGGTGCACACTGGGCCTTTCCCCTTAGTGGCTGGTGAACGTGAAGTCCTTTAAGCCTCAGTCTCTCCATCTGTTACCGGGATGCAGTCTTGCCAGGATTCTCCTCTATTGTTTACTCACCCTCTTCACACCATCTGTGCTCAGAAGGCCAGTGCTTAGAAGCACCAATACTGGTATCACCATGATCATTGCCATCCTCATCCAATTTCACCATCTTCATTGACATCATCACCATCACTATCATCTCCGTCATCTTCATCATCACCACCATCACTACCACCATCAGCAGCAGCATCATCATCACCACCACCACCACCATTACCACCATCATAATCATTATAATCATCACCATTATCATCACCATCATTGTCATCACTATCACCACCACCATCACCACCACCACTACCACCGTCATCAGCAGCATCATCATTACCACCACCACCATCACCATTACCACCATCATAATCATTATAATCATTACCACCGTCATCACCACCACTACCACCGTCATCAGCATCATCATTATCACCATCACAACCATCATCATCACCACCACCACTTTCACCACAACTATCACCACCATCACTGTAACCATCACTATCACCATCACCACCACCACCACCACTATCACTATCACCATCCATCACCATCATTATGATTGCAATCCTCATCGTTGTTACCATTGTCATCATCACCACCGCCATCATCCTCATGGCTGCATCTCCCTCATCATCACACACTCACACTGGCTCTTGCTTGCACACTCCTGTCTGTCTGGCCCACGCCTTTCCTCGCCACAAAGCTTTGGTCACGTGCTCACAGGCCCTTACACTCCTCCTCAGTGGCCCCTGATGCCAGAGGAGGGTGTCTGCCTGCAGATCGCCGACCAGGACCTGGCTGCCTGGGGTCACTTCTGCCTGGGGAGGCTGCTCTCAGTGTGACCCCCCAGCTGCACCGTCGTCGACTGTGTCATTCGTGGACGGTCACTGTGCCGGCTCCTCCACTCAGCTTCTCCTCTCTGGAAGAAGGGTGAAGACAGCACCCGCTGTGGGGTGTCATTGTAAGAAGCGGGCTGGAAGCCCCAGCAGGCCCCAAGCCGTGCGGGGCCCCTGCTCAGTGAGGTGCTGGGTCCTGTGACTGTGACACGCAGTGCAGACTACGGCCACCTTCGAACCGGGGGAAGCTGTTCGGCGTCGGAGAGTTGGGCTGGAATGGTTTTAATGCCTTTTCTGGGCCAGTCCTACTCGCTGGGTCAGCCTCGGGAAGGTAGAACAAATTGTCACCATGGTGAAAAGCTCAGCCTGAGCGTTTCCTGCTGGGAGTCACACGGAATGTTCTGGGCCGTGTCAAACGCTCTGCATTGTGCGCCTGGGGAAGTGCCCATTGTCTGGGCTGTCCTGTTTCTATTTCAGTTGTGCCAGCGTCCAGGCTCCTGCTGGAAATGCATGTGGGAGGGGCTAACGTACGTGAGGGAAACAGCATTGCTTTTGTTTAAGTAAGGAAATGTGTTTACAGAAGCAAACATGGGAGAAAAAACTGTAATAGAGAAACACAACCCACACAACCCTCTCCCTAAACACAGCCTTTTACCTTCTAACATCAGCTAGACCGACAGGTAGGTAAACAGATCAGACATGCGTGTGCATGTACACACAGTGAATATGTGTTACATGCATGTAGATGTGTGGAGGACTTGCTCTTTATGTTGTTTCTGTGGCTATAACGTGTATCAGCTCACACACAGCATCCATGACGGAATGCCCGGGACCTGGAGCGAAGTGGACACAGGCACAGCGGAGAGCTCGAACCCGCTCCCTGAAGCCTGGCGTCCGGCAGCAGCGTTGTCCTGTGTCTCCCGGGTTCCCCACGGCCACCCTGTGCCGGCCGTGCCGATGGGATAACTGGAAAGCGAGTCTGTAGGCTGGGACTCCGACTCCAGGACACGTTCCCGGGGCGGGGCGGGCGGGGGCTGTGTGGGAGGCGGCGTAGGGACCGCAGGACCGGCACCTGCAGAGTGCACGCCTGCCTCTCCGGGAGCCCGGGGCCGGAGGGAGGTGCCGGGCATGGCAGCGTGGAGACATCGTCACCGACGCTCCACATGGGCGGTGCCCAGGACACAGGCCTCAGAGCCAGAGGCCGGCCCTCCCGAGCAGGAAGCACGGGGCACGGCCCCTCCCAGCGGCGCTGGTTTGTGTGCCGAGTCAGCGGGCTTGTCACCTCCTGAGAAGGGCAGGTGTGGGAGGAGGGGCCGTGGGTGCCGGGCCTGAGCCCCCATCTGATCTGCAGGGAGACGGGTGGGTGGGTTTGGGGCTGCAGGGACCTCCCAGGAGGGCCTCTGAGGTGGGGAGACTTGTCTGCAGGAGAAGGCAGAGGGAGGGTCTGAGGATGGCACCCCCAAAGCACCTGTCCTGCTTGACACTCTTCCTGGGAGGGGGCCTTCTCGAAGAGGTGACTCAACACCCCACAGGCTGTTCACGTGCCCGCCCAGCGTGCAGGAGGCGGCTCTGCATCAGGACCCAGGACGGCCGCTGGGTGCTGCCGGGCGCGGGGCCCCGGGCCTCCCCGGGCCCTCCCTCGGCCACGGCCAGCACCGCCGTGAGGACACGGGACTGCCCCACGGGGGAGGAGTGGCATTTATCCCACAGAATCGACAGCGGGATCCGGCAGAGACACCTGCACCCCCGTGTCCACACAGCCGGGATCCGAACCGGCCCAGATCTCCACGGACAGACGGACACACGGGGGAGGGAACCCCGTGCCACCGCGGGCGAGGGACCTGGCGGCCGTCCTGCTCGGGGTGATGAGCCGGACTCGGGACCGAGCTGCTGGCTCCGCAGAGCAGGCGGCCAGGGCCAGGGCCAGGGCGACACCAGGACATGTCGTGGGGGTGACGTTTCGGTGGCTGGACCGGCAGCGCCTGCCGCGAACAGCGTGCCGTCTCCCAGGCACTCGGCCCAGGGCAGCTCCCTGGGGAGGCCGCCTCAGAACATGGCGGCAGGAGTCTCAGGAGGGCACTCGTGCCGCACGCTCACGGCCAAACCGTCAGCCCTGCACCTCAGCCGTGCCCTCAGACCAGCCCGCGGCGGCCAGCAGCAGACGCCGGAGCGCTGGCTGGGCCAGCCCGGCCCTCCCTGCGGAGCTGGGCGGTCCCGTCCGGGCGGACTCCTCCTGAGAAGCCTTCCTGCTCCTTTTTAAATGTGTTCTTACTGGTGTCGGGGAGGAAGGGCGAGGGGGAGAGAAGCATCCGTGATGAGAGGAACATGGATGGCCTGCCTCCTGCACGCCCCGCACTGGAGATGGAGCCCACAACCCAGGCATTGCCCTGACCGGGAGTGAACCCTGACCTCCTGGGTCACAGGTCGACGCTCCTCCGCAGAGCCACGCGGGTCAGGCCGTCCCTGTGTCAGTGCACCGGTCCCGACCAGCTGGGACGGGAAGCGTGGGGCCGGGGGAGGGCGGGCTCCCCATAGGGGCCCCACTCTGTCCACCACGGTCTGCGGGTCCCGGCCTTCCCACTCCCTGTCGGCCTGTCTGCTGCCGTGGGAAGCAGTTACCCCAGTGCTTCCTGTGACGAGGAAAAGCTGGAACAATGTGGAGAATGGCAGCGAGAGGAACTCCAGAAAAAGCTGCAGACGGGGCTTCCGCCTCCGGGGGAAACGTGGGGACCTGCCCACAGACACCTGGGACCCGGGCCTCAGCCAGACACACAGGTGCTGGGCCGAGCCCAGCCCCACGGCCAGAGCAGGCGGGTCCCAGGGAACAGGCCCGCCGAGGCTGTGCTGCTTGTGGCCGGGCCGTCCTGCCGGCCAAGGCCCCCGGCGCCTCCGTGCGGTCAGGATGTGCTGCTCTCTGAGCTGCTTCCTTTCCCGCCGGGAGGAAGGGGACCGGACGTCAGCAGTGGTCACCGGTGGCCCACAGGGCACACGGACGCTCGGCTCCGGCCCCGCCTTCCGGGAGGAGGGCCGAGCAGGCCGTGGCCTCGGTCACCAGCACCTGCTCGCAGCGGAGGCCCTGCCTGTGGTGCTGCCCTCCCCTCGGACAGCCTGGGCCTGCGGTGGGCGGACCGCCTGCTGGGAGAGGCTGAGGGCCCCGCGGAGCGTCCGGCTTCCACAGTGACAGCCACCAAGAGCTCAAGACGCTCCACCGTCAGGTTCAAAACAGCTTTTCCAGAATCGGTAAAAAGTAACACGCTCATTTCACCATAACCGCTGGACGCGCAGCCTAAGACCCGGCGAGGATGCGCCGTTTTCTGCGCTGGAGGTGGCTCCCGTCGCAGCTGGAGGGCTCCAGGCGGCAGCCGGCCGAGCTCGGTGTGGGCGCGAGGGCGGGGGCGGCCTGCCAGGTGGAGGGCAGGGACCCGTTCCGTGCCCGAGGCCCGGGCGGTGGGGGAGCAGGGAGGAGCGGCTGGCGCTGGGCTGGAAGGAGGCGAGGAGTCGCTCCGAAGGCGCTGCGTCAGCTCCTCCTGCGAAGAGGGACCCTGCACCGAGGAACAGCGGCGGAGGCTCCCGAGGCCCCCGAGGCCCTGCACCGAGGCCAGGCCCCGCACCGAGGCCCCGCACCGAGGCCCCCGAGGCCCCCGAGGCCCTGCACCGAGGCCCCGCACCGAGGCCCCCGAGGCCCCCGAGGCCCCGCACCGAGGCCCCCGAGGCCCCCGAGGCCCTGCACCGAGGAACAGCCGCGGAGGCTCCCGAGGCCCCCGAGGCCCAGCACCGAGGCCCCCGAGGCCCCGCACCGAGGCCCCACACCGAGGCCCCCGAGGCCCTGCACCGAGGCCCCGCACCGAGGCCCCCGAGGCCCCCGAGGCCCCGCACCGAGGCCCCCGAGGCCCCCGAGGCCCTGCACCGAGGAACAGCCGCGGAGGCTCCCGAGGCCCCCGAGGCCCAGCACCGAGGCCCCGCACCGAGGCCCCCGAGGCCCCCGAGGCCCTGCACCGAGGAACAGCGGCGGAGGCTCCCGAGGCCCCGGACCGAGGCCCCGCACCGAGGAACAGCCGCGGAGGCTCCCGAGGCCCCCGAGGCCCCGCGCCGAGGCCTCGCAGGGCTGGCCGCGCCTTCAGGAAGGGCCCGGTCGGGGTTCACTGGAACTCCGTGACCTCGCTGCGATGAACTCTGGAGGCGGCGGGAGGGAAAGCAAATATTTTGACCCTCAAACAGCCGAAGCCCAAGGCCTGTGTTCGGCAGCGTCCCTGCCCTGGCTCCCGGCCCCTCGGCTTCTGACGTGTCCCCAGCGCTGGGACCGGTGGAGGGGGCGTCCAGGCAGCACTCACACGTCCCGGGGTCAGCCATGTCCTACGCGTCCTCCCTGGGACCCGGTGGAGCCGGTGCAGGCGGGCGTGTGAGGGACACTCGCAGGCGTGGAGTCACCCAGAGCCGCCCCCCCCGACTTTCCCCCGGGTTTGGCCGGCTCCTCTGAGCAGATGGGGTTCAGAGGATGCACGTGTCCGGTGGGTGCAGGCAGCAGGCCTCAGTCCGCACCGAGCAGCGGAGCCTGGCGGCAGGAAGTGCGCTGAGGCCGCCCTCCCCGCGCCGCCCGCCGCTGCCGGCCGTGAGCTGGGGCGTCAGTGCCGTGGCCCCCTGGGAAGACAGTTCGGAAGCTTTGTCTACTGTCAAACACACGTTTACCATGTGAACTAACGTGTCTTCCTCGCCCCCTGAGGAACAAAGGCCTGCGTGCGCACACAGCGTGTGTGACGGTCACAGCGCAAGGCGTGCACGCAGTCCGGATGCCCGTCAGCTCAGGGTGAGGGGATCGAGGCCCACGCTCCCACGATGGGCTGCCATGGAGACGGCAGCCACAAAACAGCCACGGCAGACACGTGGGCCCTGGGGAGCGGCCGGCGCGCGGCCGGCGGGCTGTGTGCGTCTCCCCGTCAGTCCTCAGTCCTCGGAGCCGGCCCAGCGGGAGGCGTGTGCCTCGGGGACGGCAGCCGGACGCTGGCTCCTGGCCGTCTCCGAGCCGCCACCCCTGAAGGGCCCTCAGTGCCGGGAGCCACCGGCTGCTCCAGACCAAACAGCCGGGACCCTCAGCCGCCGAGCCGAGCACGGCCAGGGTCGAGAGGTCGCCTCGCAGACAGGCGTCAGGCGTGTTTGTTTGGTTTGACAGCAGGGACGGCGCGGCCGGGCGGGCGAGGGTGGGAACGGCTCTGTCCTCCCCTCCGTCCGCCCACGACACCCCTCCCGTCACTGCCAGGGGCGCGGCTTCCTCACCCCGAACAAAACGGACATCAGCGCGCCCCCTGCAGCAGGGGGCCGGGGCTGCGCAGGGGACGCGGAGGTCCTCGGCCCCGCGCCAGGCGGCCGCCCTGCGTGGGCTCGTGTCCGCCTGCCGGGAGCGTCTGGGCCCTCGGCCAGGCCTGGGCCCGGTGTAGTGCCCTCACTCAGCTGTCCCTCAGCGTAGACCCCCCGTTGTGGACGCAGTGGCTGGAGGGTGTGATGCTAACGGCCCCAAAGTCCGGACTCTCCCGGGACCAGACCCCTCCTGCCCTCACACTGGGGATCGAACTCGAAACTCAGGCATGTGCCCCGAAGGGAATCGAACCCGGGACCTGTCAGTCTGTAGGCCCACGCTGTCCGCTGAGCCAGGCCAGGCGGGGCCGCCTCGCTGCTGCTGTGTCTCCTTTATCCTCCTCCGCGCTAACCGGGTCCAGTGTGCTGCCCGGCCCACGCTCTGAGTTCTTATTTCTGACGCTCGGTGACGTACCCATGAGTCCGCCTCCTTTCTGCTCCGAGGACATCTCAGTGTTTTCACGTCGCTGCGTGGCCCTCCCTCGCCGTGGCCTCCGTCTCCGGGTCACACTCTGCCTGCGCGTGTCTTGTTGGCTTTGCCGAGGGGCCGGCGTCAGACGTGACAAATTAGACACGTGTGCTCATGCTCCAGGGGCCCTCCCCGCCGGCGCCCGCTGATCGGGGCGTCTCGAACCCGGTGCGTTTGACGCGGGCGGGCTGGGCCTGGAGTGCTCTGCTGCAGTTTAGCGCACCCGCTCCGGCCTCTGCAGGCCCCAGGCGCCCCGGGTCCGTCGGGGTGAGAGGGACAAAGAGCAGGTCCCCGGGGAGTTGGCCCTTGTGTGGCTTTGGCCTCGGAAAACCCCTAAAAGTCCCTCAAAGAAACAAATTGCATTTTTCACCCGAATCCAAAGGAACAAAACAATGAGCGTCTGTGCACGTGGTGAGCCCACAGGCAGCGGCGCCGGCTGCCAGGAAGCCCGTGTGCTTCCGTGTGCTTCGAGGGGATGGGATGGGAGGGTCTTCGCCTTGTCTGCGTGGAGAGAGGTCCCGTGCCGCTCAGGCTCTGGCTCCACCCACTCCACCTCACCCTCGCTCGCCTGCCCCTCCGGGGGTCTGCGAGGCGACCACAGCGCCCGGCCCGGCCCTCCCTGCCCGCTGGCAGACGCCGCCCGGCCTGGCCCGGCAGGGCAGTCTGCAGCCGGCACCAGAGCAGAGGACCCGGTGCCCAGGGCCTCGCACACTCGTCTGTGGCCGCCGCCCGCTCTCTGGGGTGAACCCTGCTGCTTGTTCAGTCGGCGACAATAACACACAAACTAAACCAGCAGCAGCAAAAGCACGATGAGGGCCAGACCCAGCGTCTGGCGCTTCCCGCGGCCCAGCCTGGCTCAGCCTTTCCCACCTCAGGCCGCTGCGTCCTCTGAGTGGAACGAAACGGGAACCGGCCACCCGTCCTGCCCGCCTCTGCCCCGGCTGGGTGGGGCCGGCCACCCACAGCGCGAGGCGCGGGCTCTTCAGGCCGGCGCCGCCCGGCACCCTCCTCCCTCTCCCCAGGCCCCCGTCTGCTCGCCCTGCACCCAGCGCGCCGCCCGGCACCCTCCTCCCTCTCCCCAGGCCCCCGTCTGCCCGCCCTGCACCCAGCGCGCCGCCCGGCACCCTCCTCCCTCTCCCCAGGCCCCCGTCTGCCCGCCCTGCACCCAGCGGGCCGCCCGGCACCCTCCTCCCTCTCCCCAGGCCCCCGTCTGCTCGCCCTGCACCCAGCGGGCCTGCAGGCTCCTTGCAAGCTGGGGGTGGTCTTGGTACCTGCACCGAGGCCCCAGGAGGAGCGTGTGAGTGATGTGTGAGTGACGTGTGAATGACGTGTGAGTGACGTGTGAATGACGGCGGGGTTTCCCAGCGATTGTAAAAGCATGGCTCTGGGTCCATCCTGGCCGGATGGTGTTTGTGCTCCATTTTGTCTGTAATTTGTAATAAAGATTAACTAGCTCTAACCTTGTTTTCAATGGTTAATTGACATTAACAAAACTTTTAATCAGCAATTTTTGAAGGATAGTTAAATCCGGATCATTAGTTTGACACTTAAATGGAAACGTTCAGGATACAAAGTCGAGTGGTTTCCATGCTCATGGCGAGCGCCCAGGGCCCAGGGGCGGGGCGGCCGCTCGCCTGGAGCCGAGCCCCAGGGGAGCGCCTGCATGCCAGGCCTGGAACCTTGCATGTTCCAACGCCGAGCAACCGCCCTTCACTCGGCCCCGAGCAGCCGTGCCCCCAGCGCTGGTGCAGGGACCACAGGCGGAGATGCAGGACTGAGGACTGAGAACCAAACACTGTTCAGTCTCAGCGTCACTGCCACGCTCTCTGCACCCACAGCCACGCCGTCCTGCTACGGGGCGAAGGTCCCCCCCCTTCCCCACAAACACCACCGCCCGCCACCGCCCGCCCATCGGACGGACATGGGCTTCCCGGGGGAGCCTCCGAGCCCGTCCCCGTGGTCAGGCCTGGCCGCCGCCTCTCCCTCTGGAAGCCCGTGTGTTTAGGTCAGAGGCCACACACGCCTGTTAGAAAGGTTCTCATTTTGAAAAGGAAAAGGTTGAATCGGACTTAGGAGTCCATTTTTATTTCTTATTTAAGGAACCTGCAAACGTACCTGTGTGCGTGTGCGTGTGCGTGTGCGTGTGCGTGTGCGTGTGCGTGTGTGTGCGCGCGCGCGTGTGTGTGCGCGTGTGTGTATATGCACGTGTGTGTGCGTGTGTGTATGCGTGTGTGTGCGTGTGTGCATGTGTGCGTGTGTGTATGTGTGCGTGTGTGTGTACGCGTGCGTGTGTGTGCGTGTGTGCGTGCATGTGTGTGTGCGTGTGCGTGTGTGTGTATGCGTGTGTGTGTGCACGCACACACAGCACTGCTGGGCTAGAGACCAGGTTTCTTGGGACAGAGCTTCACCGTTTATTCCCCTTTCGTCTCTGCCTGCTCCATCCACACCCCAGTGCCGCTGTCCTCTCCTCTCCCCTCCCCCTCCCCCTCCCCCTCCCTCTCCAGTGTGTGAATAATTGGTGCAGTTTAATGGGTAAGTCAGAGCTCATCCTTCTTTGACATGATCATTGGATTGTAGCTGGTTAGTTAGTTAGAAACAAGATGATGTTCTTGTGCAGTAAGTACCTATAAACCCAGCACCCCAAACCAGTGCTAGGACCCCGTCTAAGGACACCTAACCCCGCCCCCCTCCACTGGGGTGACCACACCCGCTGCCACGCCAGCCTGCTGTCCCTTTATGTCACTTTATTTGACTTGCATATATTGCATGTTCATACAGTATTTTCCTGAAGTCCACGTTTTACACTTCATAAAAGAGATGGTTCTACACTGAGCACGTCACTTCCCGTGCTGCCATGTGTTTCCGCCGTGCATGGCTGAGCCCCCCCCTCCCCCCCAGCCCCGGTGTGGGCTCCTGTGCCCCTTTCTCGCGGGAACGGGCACAGCCTGTCACCGTCGCCCTCAGAGGTGCCGGGCGCGAGGGGAAGGAGATGCACGGACAGCGGCGTGATGGTCCAGACCCGGGGCCCTCCTGCAGCGTGTGACACAGGAGGACCTGCTCAGGACACGGGCAGCGAGACGCGCCCCTCGCCGGGGACCACCCAGGGCAGGCAGAGAGGCTGCTGAAACAATGGTTTGTCCAGATCCATGTGGTCCTCACGGAAATCTCAGTGTTGAAAAAACAAGAACGGCACAGGTCGTGGTCAAAAGCACCGAGTGAGTTCTTACGGAAACAATGCAAAGACAAGGAAATGAATGCATGCAAGTTCCACATTCTCTGAGGTCTGAAAAAACCTCCCTTTTTCCAAATAAAATCCTGTTTGTTTCCTTAAGAACCAGCCAGACACACAATGCTGGGACAGGGCACAAGAATGCCGAGTTTTCCCACTGGTATGTGTTGAGTCACCGCTGGTGGGAAAGTTTCTTTGCATGAAATGCCCATAAAAGATCTAGGAAAATTGGGTTTTTACAAAGTCTCGGTGATTAATTACAGCAAGAAATGTTTTCCTATCATCCCACGTCTACTGCACATGCCTGACTGAGCCATTCTCAGGCTCCTCCTCCGGACGCGTGAGGACTGCCTCATGCTTCCCGACTGGAAAGCGTGTTCTCTTCCACGGAGCATGTTACTCCGGGCATGTCACTGCGTGTAAAACTCAGTCACCAGGTGTGAGGCTCTTTCATGCCACCGGTGACCCAGCGAAGGCCTCTGGTGCCGGCAGCGTCACGTGGCTAACGTGTGCCTGCGTGTGACTACCGTGTGCCTACCGTGTGCCTAGCGTGTGCCTAGCGTGTGGCGGGCTGGTCTGCGTGCAGTGGAATGGGTTAGTCTGCCTCACTCCATGACCGTGCGAGAGAGACTCCCTTCATCACCAGGCGCGTGGCCTGATTCTCATTACACCGCGAGTCTGTCCTGGGTCGAATTGCACCCCCCCCATCCCTGCGTTGAATCCCTAACCCCAGCGTCCGAGGGAGGGCCTGACGTGGAGGTAGGGTGCTCACAGCGGCAGTCAGAGGGGAGGTCGATCGGCCGCTGTCCTGGCGGGGAGAGGAGGGCACGGCGGGCGGCGGCCACACGCCCGGAGAGAGGCCTCGGGCACGGCCTCGGCCAACCCCTGATGGTGGGGGGCAGGTCTGGGTTTGATTCCGGTCGAGGGCAGGTACCTCGGTTGCAGGCTCCTCCCCGGCTGTGTGCCTGGAACCACCCACAATTCCCCTGGCCAACAGGGTGCATGGGGCCCTGCCCTCCCGGAGTCACAGCCTGGGGTGACCCTGACTACGCCACGCCGGGCGGATGGGGGAGCCTCAGGCCTGTCAGACGCGGGGCAGGGGGCGCAGTCTCAGAAAAGCGCCCTCGGAGTCCGGGGTCCTGCCCGCCTCCGCCCGCAGCTTCCAGCGCCTGCCCAGCCCGGCACGGACAGCCCTCCCCTGCTCTGTGCTCTGGAGACTGTCCATCGATGCCGTCTTTGGAGAGGGGGCGGGCATCCATGAGAGAGACGGGGGGCAGGCTGCCTCCGCACGCTCCCTGCCACGCTGAGCCGAGGTGCGTGCCTTCGCTGGAATCGAACCCCAGACCCTGGAGTTGGCACAAGCCCATCCCCTAACCAGCGAGCCCCCGGCGGCCTGGTTTCCCTCAGCAGCTGTTAGGATGGCTCTCCGTGTGTTAGGGGATCTCGCGTCTTTCCTGTTCCTGCGTTTGAAGTGACAGGACGCGGGGTCTGTGTGGGATGACGGATTAAAACGCCTCCTCGCTCTGGGGGGCGCCGCTGCTGTGGCCGACGGGGAGAGGGACTCGCGGGCGGCTGGGCGGGCCGTGCGCCTGTCGGCCGGGCTGGGCGGGCAGTGTCCGGGCCCGGGTCTCCCCGGAGAAGGCCCCGGTGGAGTCACACCACCGCAGCCGCCTGTGAGCGAGGCCAGAGGCGCCCGGAGGGGGCGGTTCTCCCGGCGGCAGACGGCGCCCGCGGCCAGGGCCTCACGTGGTTTCACACAGGACAGCGCCCACCGGGCACCCGTGTCCACGAGAGAGTGAGCGGCCGTGACGAGTGGAGAGGGACAGCGGGGGAGGGGGGAGAGAGGGGCTGAGAGCCGTGGACAGCCCGCCCGTGTCCCTCCTTCCGGGCTGACCCCCCCCCCCCCAGCAGCCCCGGGGACACCAGCCGTCAGCCCAGGCCCGGGCTTCTGTGGACAGAGCCGCCCCCCCCCCCCGGACCCGCCTCGCCTCTGAGGAGAGGTAAACACAGGGACAGGCAGCCAGGCCCACACGACCTTGAGGGCAGCTCCGAGGTCATGGCCAGCCAGCGCCTGAGTCCAGCCTCGGGACATCCTGTTCTCTCTGCAGACCGAGGAGCTCGCAGCCGGTCCCCAGGAGGAGGGCTTCCTGTCCCCGACACGTCCTGCAGAGCCTCCCGCATCCTGACCACGTGCCCCCTCCCGGCTCCCGGCAGAGCCTCCCGCATCCTGACCGTGTGCCCCCTCCCGGCTCCCGGCTCCCGGCAGAGCCTCCCGCATCCTGACCACGTGCCCCCTCCCGGCTCCCGGCTCCCGGCAGAGCCTCCCGCATCCTGACCGTGTGCCCCCTCCCGGCTCCCGGCTCCCGGCAGAGCCTCCCGCATCCTGACCGTGTGCCCCCTCCCGGCTCCCGGCTCCCGGCAGAGCCTCCCGCATCCTGACCTCGTGTCCTGCTCCCAGCGAAGGCCGGTCCGCCAGGCAGCTTCCCGGCCCAGGATTGCTGTGTGGAGGCCGCCACCTGCTGGCGGAGGCGGAGGCGGACGGAGGCGGAGGGGACGGCCGAGCAGCTTCCTCTCTGGGCTCCACAGACCGTTGCTGGGGGGGGGGGGGGGGGGGGGGGGTCTGCGGGGCTGAGGCCCGGTGCTGCCTGTGGAGCCGCTGCCCAGCCTGAGCCGCGGGCGGCACTGAGGGCCCCGCCGGGCAGCCCGGCCGCCCAGGGACCGTCGTGGCCGGACGGGCTGAGGGCTCCGGGCCCCCACGTCTCCCCGAGCTGGGACTCCGACAGGCTGGACCCCACACCAGACCGGGACCTGACCCCACGGCCGCTGCC
>NW_023425525.1:82500-285000 GCF_014108245.1 Pipistrellus kuhlii
AGCCCTGGGGGACCCCCCCCCCCCCAGGATGTGACAGGCAGGGCCCTGTCTCACCCTCAGGGGAATGACCGGAGGCTCCGGGGTGCAGCTTCTTTGAGGGACCCAGGAGGGGGACCCAGAAGGGGATCCAGGAGGGGGACCCAGGAGGGGGACCCAGGAGGGAGGACCCAGGAGGGAGGATCCAGGAGGGGATCCAGGAGGGAGGACCCAGGAGGGGATCCAGGAGGGAGGACCCAGGAGGGAGGATCCAGGAGGGAGGACCCAGGAGGGAGGACCCAGGAGGGGATCCAGGAGGGAGGATCCAGGAGGGGATCCAGGAGGGAGGACCCAGGAGGGGATCCAGGAGGGAGGACCCAGGAGGGAGGATCCAGGAGGGAGGACCCAGGAGGGGATCCAGGAGGGGGACCCAGGAGGAGGACCCAGGAGGGGATCCAGGAGGGAGGACCCAGGAGGGAGGACCCAGGAGGGGGGACTCAGGAGGGAGGATCCAGGAGGGGACCCAGGAGGGGGGACTCAGGAGGGGGGATCCAGCCCCGTGTTCACTCAGCCGGGGGCGCTGTGGGCCGGAGGCCACCGCGTTCCTGCTTCAAGGGCTTCCAACGCCCAGAGACAAGGCCACAATTTAAAAACAGGAACGCAGTGTTTTTCCTGATTTCCTGGAAAAGCTGTCTTCAGGGTCAGAGGTCAGCCAAAAATGGGACAAACAGGACCGGCCGCTCGGCGGTGCTGACGCCACTGCACGTGATGTCACAGCTAGGTCCCCCAGGAGAGGATCCGGGATGCCCATGTGACGTCACAGCAAGGCCCCCCAGGAGCGGGTCCGGACTGCGGGGGGGGGGGGGGCGGACACCGGGGCTCCGGGGCCGGGGCGGGGGCCAAAGCCTGGGGCGCCCCCCGCCCCGGGGCCCGGTCTCAGGCCGCGTCGTCCGCCCAGCGCGGCCTCCACTGGGCCCCGGGCCGGCAGGGAGGGCCCCCGCGCCCCGGCCCCCCGCGCCCCCAGGCCCCCTGGCCCCCGGCCCCCCCCCCGGCCCCCCCGCCCCCCCCCGGCCCCCCCGGCCCCCCGGCCCCCCGGCCCCCCGCGCCCCGTCCCCAGGCCCCCCGGCCCCCCGGCCCCCCCGGCCCCCCCGGCCCCCCGCGCCCCGCCCCCCGGCCCCGCGCGCCCCGGCCCCCCCCCCCCGGCCCCCCCCCCCGCCCCCCGGCCCCCCCCCCGCCCCCCGCGCCCCCCGCCCCCCGGCCCCGGCCCCCCGCGCCCCGCCCCAGAGGGAGGGTTCGGGTTCGGCGCCGAGCGGATCCTGAAAGTTCAGGGAAAGGGGAGCCCGGCCTGCGGGGCGCAGCGCATTTCGCCGCCGTTTCGGGTTTTCCTTTCGTCTCCGCGGCGGCGGCGGCCACACGGGGGCCGCGGGGACGGGAACCCGCCCCTCCCGCCCCGGGGGCGGCGCGGATCGGACCCGGAGCCGGACCCGGAGCCGGACCGCGGGCTCCGCATCTCCGCCCCGCGCGGCAGTGCGCCCGGCGGCCACCAGGGGGCGGGGCGGCCCGCGCTCCGGCGGACGGACTGCGCATCGGCCCTCCGCCCCCGCCTGGCGCGGCCCGGGGCGGCCCGGGCTGAAGGGATCGGTCCCCGGGGGAGCCCGGGCCGCGGGAGGGGGTCCGCAGTGACAGCCACGAGGGGCAGCTGAAGGAGCGGCTCTTCCTGGCGCCCAGGCCGCTGTCCCGGTCCCTCCGGGGGGGGGCGCGCCCGGGCGGCACCGCGGACCGGACCGCACTCACCGGACCCGCCCGCACCCCGGCTTCCGGCTCCGGGGCGGCCGGCGCAGCGGGGCCTGGTCTCCGCACTCGGGAGGGGCTGGGCCACCCGTCACCCCTTTGGAAGGCGGGTGCACCGACCTGCCTTAGTCAGCGCCCAGGAGCCACACCTGCCACCCTGCCCCGCAGGCCACCGGGACTAAGTTCATCCACAGCCACAGCCACAGCCACACCGTCAGAGGGAGGGACAGGGCGGCATCGCCAGTGATGAGTCCGCCACCAGCTGCCTCCCGCCGGCCCCACACGGGTTCCAGCCCACCCTGGGCCTGTGCCTGACCAGGACCTGAACCCTGACCTCCTGGCTCATAAGCTGATGCTCAACCACTTTAATTCCTGCCGGGCATGGAATACATTCTTAAAACCCGCGTGCACGTGTTCAAAGTCTCCGGAAGAATTTCAACAATGTATCCTGAGGACGGAGTTCATACCCGAGTCCGGCAGGATGCCTGCACTCCGCTCCCAGGAAACCCACACACAGCCCGCCCCTCACGCCCGCAAACACCCACCCCGGCCTCAGGAAGCAGCCGCCGCCGGTTACAAAGTTAATGTTTATTATCCTCTGATAGATACGCAGGCAGAGCTCTGCTATGCACGTGCGCGTGGGCCTCACTCGCGCTGGATACACTTTATAATGCGAGGAAGGCACCGACACCCACGGCGCGAAGGCAGACACGCAAGGGTTCGAGGCCGAGGCCACAGACAGGCCCCTCGGGCCTGAGGGTTACAGGTTAACACTGAGGGGCGCAGTGACTGGTTAGTGGGGGTTAAGGGGACCCGGCCGGGACACTTGAGGGGCACACGCCTGGAGCCCCAGGACAGCGCCCTGTGCCCGCTGGTGCCAGAGGGACCAGGAGCCGGGCAGGTCCTCCCCAGGCTGAGCCGGCGGGCGGCGGGCTCCCCGAGGGCCTGTCGTACCGCCCAGACCGGCTCCTGGGCCCCGGGCGCCGGTGCACGGGAGGCACGCTGCTGCCGGGCTGATCCACGGTGCCCGGCCTCTCCGGCGTCGGGAGGGGCTGCGAGCAAGGCTCAGGCCCGTGACGCCTGTGGGCTCCGGCTTCCCCACAGGCCTGTCCCTCTTCGTCCGGGAGGGCGGGCGGCCGCAGTCTGCCCTCCGATTCCCGCAGGGACTGCGGACGGCTCCGGGGACCGGCCCTCGGGCAGGGAGGAGGCGGCCGCCCGGCCCGGCCCCGGGCGTGAGGAGGCGGCCGCCCGGCCCGGCCCCGGCGGGTTTGGCACAGAAGGAGGCACTTTGCTCGGTGCTTTGGTGGGGGCTGGGGGCCACCCCCTCGCGGCCCAGCCCCTCGCCGAGCGGCCGGCTGGTTCTGGGGCCGAGCTTGGAGGGAGGAGGTGGGATGCCGCAGGGAGGACCTGCAGGGCCACCAGCTTCTCCTGAGCGAGACCACGTGCAGACGGGCACGCCCCTCTGGAGCCCTCGGCCACGGCGGGGGCGCTCCCGGCGGCTCCCTCCCACGGACCCCACGGGAGCCTGCCCTCCTCACCGGCCCCGCGGGGCTGGCAGAGCCCTGGAGCCCACTCCGCCCAGCAGCTGCTGGGCCGCGGGGCGGTCCTCTCGGGAAGGGCGGGGCGGTCTCGGGGCTGAGGACGGGAGTGGGGCCGCGGGGCGGCGTGCGGGCTCAGATCCTCCGCGGGGAGCCGATCATGACCTTGGACACGAAGTTGACGATGGCGCTGGCGGGCTGCTCAGGGTCGTGCTCGGCGAACAGGTGGCACACGTTGTCCGTGGCGCTGCCTTGCTTCCGGGCGACAAGCCCGAAGACTCTGCAGGGAGAGGGGGCTCAGGCGGCCGCGCCCGGGACCCCAGCGGGAGGCCGCTGCCCCCGGTGACGCCCGAGGGAGGAGCAGGTCAGGGCCGCCCGGGCCCGCCCGAGTCCGGCCGCTGTCCTGAGCTGAGCCCGGCCCTCGGCGTCATCGCAGGCAGCACGGCCCGCGGGCAGCACAAGGCGAGTCCTCGCCCCACACGTGACCCTCGCCGGCCCCTCCCGGGCCCGGGCGGGGCACCCCACGCCCCTCAGGGCGGGATGGGGGAGGCTCCGCCTCCCTGTCCCGGCCCTTCTCCCTCTCACAGGGGGAGGGGTTCGTGTGTCCAGCCGTCCCAGGCACCAGGCCACCCATGGTTTGCACGTTTCCGGCCAGAGAGCGGCCAGCTGCTGCCGGAGTCGACCCGGGGACCCCGGAGGCCTCCGAGGGGAGCGGGGGCTCACCGGCACTCCTGGCCGTCCGCGATCCACCTGCGGGAGAGGAGAGCGTCAGGGTCTGTGCGGCTGGGCGGGGCCTCGCACGGGGGCGCCGGTCTTACTTCCTGTCCTGCGGGTCCAGCGCACAGAAGATGACGCTGCTCACCGGGTAGTGCCTCCGGAAGAAGAGCCTGCAGGGGGGGAGGCGGTGAGGGAGGGAGCGCCGGCCGGACATGGCTGAGCCCGGCCATGGGTCCGGGGCTGAGGGGCGGCGGGGCTGGGGGCACGGAGAAGGGCCGTCCCCGAGGGCGGTGCACGGGCACATGGTAAGTGCTCGGGCTGTGCACGCTGGGCTGGGCCCGGAGCGCCGGCCTGCAGGCTCCGGAGAACCGCAGCGACCCCTCGGCCCCGTCTGGGCCGTCCCGGCCTCGGTTTCACTCCAGCCTTCTGCACCCGCACAGCCTCCGGGAGGACGGGGAGGGGGCCGGGTCGCTCCCCTGGGACGCCCCAGGACGCCCAGGGAGGCCGAGGGACGCGCCCACGTGTGAGCAGAGCCCGCCCACCCCCACCCGCCGGCCCGCCCGCGGCTCTCACTTCCGCTGGTTGTCCGTCAGCGTGATGCCCTGGGCCGACACCTTGAAGTGCACGACGGTGGACAGGGGCGGCGGCTGCTGGGCCAGCGCGGTGCTCAGGGCCTTCTGCACGGCCTGCGGGCCCGTGAGCGACTCCAGCTCCGTGGAGCTCAGGTACCACACGTTGCAGGCTGTGGGCGGGCGGGCGGGGTCAGTGCGGACATGGCGTCGCCCGGCCCTGGGCTCAGGGACTGCTCGACCGCTGGCCCTGCCGGGTGCCCCGGAGGCTGACACCCTGCCCGAGGCGCAGGGAGCGAGTGACGCAGACACACGCGCCCCAGGCCGGACACACGCGCCCCAGGCCAGACACACGCGCCCCAGGCCAGACACACGCGCCCCAGGCCAGACACACGGGCCCCAGGCCGGACACATGCGCCCCAGGCCGATGGAGAAGACATACGTGCCCCGGGCCAGACACACGCGCCCCAGGCCGGACACACGGGTCCCAGGCCGGACACACGCGCCCCAGGACACACACACGCGCCCCAGGACAGACACACGCGCCCCAGGACAGACACACGCGCCCCAGGCCGGACACACGCGCCCCAGGCCGGACACACGGGTCCCAGGCCGGACACACGCGCCCCAGGACACACACACGCGCCCCAGGACAGACACACGCGCCCCAGGCCAGACACACGCGCCCCAGGCCGGACACACGCGCCCCGGGACAGACACACGGGTCCCAGGCCAGACACACGGGTCCCAGGCCAGACACACGCGCCCCAGGCCGGACACACGCGCCCCAGGCCGGACACACGCGCCCCGGGACAGACACACGGGTCCCAGGCCGGACACACGGGTCCCAGGCCGGACACACGCGCCCCAGGCCGGACACACGGGTCCCAGGCCGGACACACGCGCCCCAGGACGGACACACGGGTCCCAGGCCGGACACACGCGCCCCAGGCCGGACACACGGGTCCCAGGCCGGACACACGCGCCCCAGGCCGGACACACGGGTCCCGGGCCGGACACACGTGCCCCGGGCCGGACACACGTGCCCCAGGACAGACACACGCGCCCCAGGACAGACACACGTGCCCCAGGCCGGACACGCGCGCCCCAGGCCACTGGAGAAGACACACTGGCTGTGTGTGCCCGGCGTCCGGGGGCTGGACAGGGCTGACCACCCGGAGTGAAGGAACCTCCTCGGGGTGTGTGTGTGTGTGTGGGGGGGGGGGGGGGGCAGGCACCATCACGGCCCGGCTGGAGCTCCGAGTGAGGCGGCGCCGGGGGCAGCGTGTGGGGCAGATGCATGGACGGCGGTTTGGGAGCGCCCGGCGGTTTGGGAGCGCCCGGAGCTCGCGCGGCAGCCTGGCCCTGGTCGGAGCCTTACAGAGCCGTGTCAGCGGGTGGCGCCGAGGGGGCACATTCACGGGGTCAGACGAGCCCCGCATCGGGGTCCCTGGAGGTCTCACCTCTGCGGGGACCGAGGACACCGTGCCCACGAGGCAGCCGGCGCGGTGACATCGGCCACACGGCGTTGTAGGGGGACACGAGGGAAACGAGTCCAGGAGGGCAGGTCCCCCATCCTGTCTCATGACGTTTCCCCCAAACTCAGCACAGACGTGGCACGAACCCCACGGAACTGAGCCTGGGGCGTGGCACTGATCCCTAAACTGGGCCACGGCAGAGCCCAGGCACATTTCCGGCCACGGGCCACGTGGAAGGAACTGTTGGCATTCAGAGGAGAGGAGACCCAGACACCAGAGGAGACCCCACATCCTGCCGCTGCCCCCCGGGGGGACCCACCTGCGCCCTGCTTCAGCAGCTCGGCCGCGGAGCTGGCCGCCGTCTGGGCCGGGCTGTCCGTCACCTCCTCCAGCGGGTCTGCGGGAAGGAGAACCATGACGCCGAGGCGCTGAGCCGGCTCCCGAGGAGAGACCTGGCCGAGCGCCCGGACGCGGCCTGCTGGGCGGTCGGAGTTCCTCCCGGCAAAGCCGCCCGGCCGAGCCCGCCACCCGCGGAGGAGAGCGGGGACCGGCCACCGGGGCTTCCTGACCCTGGTCTCAGAGTGTCCACAGCAGTGACTCCACCTCCACCCACGGCACTTCCAGCGAGGACGGGCGTCCTGCGGCCCAGCAGAGACCTGTTTGCTGCGCGGCGAAGGCACACACAGCCCTGCCTGTGGTCCGGCCCGGCCGCTCCTCCCGAGGCTGTCCAGCCTCTGTGCAGCCACCCACCCCAGCACCACTGACGGAAGGAGCTCGTGCCCATCGCTGTGTCCGATCGGCAGAGCAGCCCCGCCCGTACCTCGGTCGGGGATGAGCAGCTTGCAGGGCAGCGCCAGGGGCGTGATGGAGTGCTGGCACACCAGGGCCGTCAGGCTCCCTGTGGGCGGCCGGACAAGGGCACGGTCAGCGAGCCCGAGCGCCCAGGAGAGCCCGCTGCCGCCTCGCCGCCCGTGGAGGGACTTTGTGCAAACGCCAGCAGACGGAGGGGTGGGTGTGGGGCGGCGATTCGTGGCAGACACGCGCCCTCCCCTTGGTAAGAAAACCGCCGTCTGAGGGGCCGGCCGCCCGCAGGGGGAGGCTCGTCCCCCTGCCCCGCGGCTCCGGCCCCGGCTCTGCATTGCTGAGCGTGCCCACCGGTTCCCTCGGGGGGAGGCCCCCTCGGGCCACGTCCGGCCGCCCTCACTCACCGAAGTAGGGCTCATTGGAGCAGCCCTTGAGCCGCACGCCCTTCGGGGTGCACTCGACCAGGAAGTGCCGGACCAGCTCGTTGGCCAAGTCCCCGGCTGCGGAGGTTACAGAAAGGAAGACAGTTAGAGACCGAACGGGAGGGTGGTGGTCAGAGAGAGGACAGCGGTCAGAGGAGGACAGCGGTCAGAAGGAGGCGGGGTCAGAAGGAGGCGGCGGGGTCAGAAGGAGGACAACGGTCAGAGGGAGGAGGCGGGGTCAGAGGGAGGACAGCGGTCAGAGGAGGACAGCGGTCAGAAGGAGGAGGCGGGGTCAGAAGGAGGACAACGGTCAGAGGGAGGAGGCGGGGTCAGGAGGAGGAGGCGGGGTCAGAAGGAGGAGGTGGGGTCAGAGGGAGGACAGGGTCAGAGGGAAGACAGGGGTCAGCGGGAGGAGGCGGGGTCAGGAGGAGGAGGCGGGGCCAGAGGGAGGAGGCGGGGTCAGAGGGAAGACAGGGGTCAGCGGGAGGAGGCGGGGTCAGGAGGAGGAGGCGGGGTCAGAGGGCGGAGCTGCTGGAGAGGCCGCTCTGGCACACCCACACGCAGGCGGACGGAGGCGCCATCTCGGTCCCCTGAGCAGGAGGCGGTGCGTGAGGACGAGGGTGCCTGGGGCAGCGCTGCGCACAGTGTGCCTTTTACAGGGGAACGGTGGAGGGAGGAGGTGGGGTCAGAGGGAGGACAGGGGTCAGCGGGAGGAGGTGGGGTCAGAGGGAAGACAGTGGTCAGAGGGAGGAGGTGGGGTCAGAGGGAAGACAGTGGTCAGAGGGAGGAGGTGGGGTCAGAGGGAAGACAGTGGTCAGCGGGAGGAGGCGGGGTCAGAGGGAAGGACGAGGACGAGGGTGCCTGGGGCAGCGCTGCGCACAGTGTGCCTTTTACAGGGGAACGGTGGAGGGAGGAGGCGGGGTCAGAGGGAGGACAGCGGTCAGAGGGAGGAGGCGGGGTCAGAGGGAAGGACGAGGACGAGGGTGCCTGGGGCAGCGCTGCGCACAGTGTGCC
Source organism: Pipistrellus kuhlii (assembly GCF_014108245.1). Taxonomy (NCBI): domain Eukaryota; kingdom Metazoa; phylum Chordata; class Mammalia; order Chiroptera; family Vespertilionidae; genus Pipistrellus; species Pipistrellus kuhlii. The sequence goes on from NW_023425525.1 coordinate 90,810, forward strand.
TTTTACACGGGAACGGTGGAGGGAGCCCCGGCCGGCCGGCGGGGACCTGGGGCAGCCGGGAGGGCCGCCCGTCAAACAGTAAGAAATAAAACACAAATGGCAGCTCCTTTTGAACGAGGACCGTGTGACCAGAGCGCGCCGCAGGCGGACAGACAGAAGACCCTGAGACACCGCCCGGCGGCCGGCACCCACCTTTCTTGTGCAGCTGCAGGACGGAGGGCGGGGGCGTGGCCACCTTCATGGCCAGCCCGTAGGCACCGCGGAAGGAGTGGCTGTCCCGCACGACGAAGGAGCCGGGCTCCTTGTCCCTCAGCATGGCGATGGCTGCGGGAGGGCGGGGTCAGCGGGCCACGGGCGCCCACGCAGGCCCTGTTCGCCCCTGCCCCCGGGGCCGGCGGGACCCGTGCGGTCCTACTGGAGGCCCCTCCCTCTGGGTCACAGACCCACCCACATAGGGGCCCGCCCTGAAGTGCTACTCAGTGTTCAATCCTATCTAATAAAGAGGCAACATGCAAATTGACCCTCACTCCCTCACAAGATGGCTGCCTATAACCAGGCTGGCAAGGGGTTTAGTGAGGGAACAATCAAATGATTGAACAGCAGGCTGCTGGGGCAACCAGGCCAGCAGGGGGGGCAGTTAGGGGTGGTCAGGATGGCAGAGGGGCAGTTAGGGGTGATCAGGTTGGAAGGGGGCAGTTAGGGGTGATCAGGCTGGCAGGGAGGGGGCAGTTAGGGGTGATCAGGATGGCAGGGGGGCAGTTAGGGGTGATCAGGTTGGAAGGGGGCAGTTAGGGGTGATCAGGCTGGCAGGGAGGGGGCAGTTAGGTGCGACCAGGCAGGCAGGCAGGCAGGTGAGTGGTTAGCAGCCACGGTCCAGGACTGTGAGAGGGAAGTTAGACTGCCGGTTTAGGCCTGATAGCAGCAGTTGGCCATCCCCGAGGGGTGCCGGACTGGAGAGGGTGCAGGCTGGGCTGAGGGCCTCTAGTGTTGATACAAACTCCAGGAGGCCCGGGGATGGCGCGCCAGCCTGGCCCAAAGCCCTCCGAGGACCACCAGCCAACATGGCCGACAGCAGAGCTGGCACGCCGGGTCGTCTTTCCCAGGCGACGTGGGCATCCTGCCTCACTGCTCCCCAAACCTCCCTGCGGCCTGGCCGGGCCTCTGAGGGAGGAGGGGCGTGCCGGGACAGCACCCTCAGGGAGCCGTGCCAGACCCAGCCCACGTCCCTCTGGTAACAACCAGGATTTCCTCCCCAGGGTTTAGTGTTTATGGAGAGAGGAGAAAACCAGGGGGTTCAGGCATAAAGTCACACAAATCCCAGCCCCGGGGCCTCTCGGGCAAAGAGCAGACGGGGAGGGGCAGGCAGGGACGCGGTGACGCCGGTGTCCGTCCCAGGCCCTCACAGGCCCTCGGGCAGCGGGCGGGAGGCCCAGCAGCCGGGACAGCTGTGTCCCATCGTGCTCCTGCGGCCGCTCCCTCCGAGCTCTCTGCTCAGCTCAGAGGCACCGGGCGCACAACCCGTCACACGGCCACTGGCTCCGCAGGCCGGCCCCTCCCCCCTTCCTGAAGTCCCCGTGGCTCCGACCCTAAAGGCAGCGGCCACCGCTGGGCCCGCCTGGGACGTGGCCTCCTGGGACCGGTGAGCTCCCCCCGGACCCAGCTTCTCCCATCCACCCTGGAGTCGCCAGGCCAGCCCTCCCTCCCGCCCGGCCCCGCCCGGCCCGCCCCACGCTGACCGAGCGGCACGCACCCTGCTCCCTGGAGATGTCCGCCTTGTACCAGAACTTGGAGGTGTCCTGCACAAAGCTCACCGTCACCTGCTTCTCTCCCGGGTTTTCTGCGAACGGATTAGATGGTGGCTGGGGGCGCGTGTCACCAGTGCTCACCAGCGCGGCAGGGGCCCCCCCTGGTGTAACACGGGGGAGACACGGAGGCCCGCCTCTGGGAGCACCCAACACGTCCCCCAACAGACGGGCTCGCCCGGCCCACGTGGCTCAGGGGCCGAGTGTTGACCTAGGAACCAGGAGGTCACGGTTGGATTCCTGGCCAGGGCACAGGCCCAGGTTGTGGGTTCAATCCCCAGTGAGGGGTGTGCAGGAGGCAGCTAATCCATGATCCTCTCATCACTGATGTTTCTCTCTCTCTCTTTCCCGCCCTTCCTCCCTGAAACCAATAAAACCCTATCTGAACGCCTCTTAAAAAGAATGGAGTTTTCCTTCATTTAAAAAGCAGACAGACGGACAGACAGACAGATGGTACAAAGCAAGGCCAGTTGTGCTTCCCGGGACCAAGACCTTGGAATGTAAAAAGATGAACTTGACATGAACTCATTGAATTCGAAACCAAAGCATTCCTCAAGGCCCCTGCTCCGAGGGAAGGGAGCACCCGTGGGCCCGCTGCCTCTCCCTGCGGGGGCTCCCGGACCTGAGGGGCGGAGGGTGGAGGGGGCTCCCGGACCTGAGGGGTGGAGGGGGGAGGGGGCTCCCAAACCTGAGGGGTGGAGGGTGGAGGGGGCTCCCGAACCCGAGGGGCGGAGGGGGGGAGGCGGGAGGGGGCTCCTGGGACCCACGGGGCCGAGGGGGGGAGGGGGGAAAGAGGGGAGGCGGAGGGGGGGGCTCCCGGACCCGCGGGGCGGAGGGGGGAGGAGGGGGGGAGGCGGGAGGAGCCAGCCTGGCAGAGGCCCGCTCCCCGAGGCCGCCCCGGAGGGACCACGTACCCGGAGCAGGAGCCGCCTCGGGGGGCTTGGAGAAGTCGGGGAGCACGCTGGGGAAGGGGATGCTCATGGTGCTCCCGCTGTGGGGGCTGGAGAAGCCGCTGGAGGTCGGGGAGATGGAGCCGAGGGAGTGGTCGCCCTCCGAGGCCCGCTTCTTCTCGGGGAGCGGTGGCTGCCCGGTCAGGGGGCCGTGGCCGTGGCCGTGGCCCCCCGGGGGGAAGGGGGGCAGGAAGCCATTGTCCGCAGTGGCCGCAGCTGCCCGCAGGGCGCCCGGGGCCTGGGCAGGGGGCAGGCCGCCTCCCCCGGGGGCTGCGCCGGAGCCCAGGAAGGCGGGGCTGCTGGCGGGGTCCAGCACCCCCGGGGGCTCGGCCAGCGGGTGGCCACGGAGGGGGAGCTCGGCGGGCGGGAGGTGGGGCCGCCCGGGGCCGGGGCCCGGGAGCTCGCTGGGGCCCAGCAGGCTTCGGGGGGGCCGGCTGCTCCCGGGCGGGGCGGGCGTGGGCTTGGGGCCGGTGTCCACCCACAGGCGCTCGGCAGACAGGGGGCTGTTGAGGAGGCAAAGGTCAGAGCAGACGCAGGGGGAGCAGGACTCAGGGGCGGGCCCGGCCCCGCCCGCCCGGCGGCCCGCTGACCTGTCCCCCCCGGCGCCGGGGCTGCCGGCGGGGGCCCGCGGGAAGGGCGGCCCGGCGGCTCCGGGTCCCACGAGGCTCTCGGACATCCCCACGGAGCGGGCGAGGGCCTCTGCGGACAGGGAGGCGGCGTGACTGTGTCTGCAGGAGCAGGCCCGCCGCGCGGAGCGTGGGCCGCCACCGAGGCGCACGGCGCTGACGTGGGGACCGTCTCCTTGGGAGCCGGGAGGCACAGCCACGTCCCCCGCTGGCCACCAGGTCACTTCCCGCCTGGGCAGTGTGGCCCGCGTGTCCTCGCCCCAGGGTGCAGCTGCCCAATCACTCCCATCATGCAGGGGAGAGGCTGAGAGCCTTCAACAGCTGCTGTGGGACACCCAGCCCACACGTCCCACGGTCCCACTCGTCCCACGGACCCACACGTCCCACACGTCCCACGGACACACACGTCCACGGACCCACACGTCCCACGGACCCACATGCCCCACACGCCCCACACGTCCCACGGTCCCACACGATCCCACACGTCCCACACGCCCCACACGCCCCACACGTCCCACGGTCCCACACGCCCCACACGTCCCACGGTCCCACACGATCCCACACGTCCCACACGCCCCACACTCCCCACACGTCCCACGGTCCCACACGCCCCACACGTCCCACGGTCCCACACGTCCCACACGTCCCACGGTCCCACACGCCCCACACGCCCCACACGCCCCACACGTCCCACGGACCCACACGTCCACGGACCCACACGACCCACACGTCCCACGGACCCACACGTCCCACGGACCCACACGCCCCACACTCCCCACACGTCCCACGGACCCACACGTCCACGGACCCACACGTCCCACGGTCCCACAGAACCTCCCACATGCACCGATGAGAAGCTCCTCCACCGGGGCTACGCCAGGGCCAGCACAGGCCTCCAGGCCACGGGTCTGGGAGGTTTAAGACCGGGCCTGTCCGACGCTCCCCGAATGGGACAGACCACCATGGCCCACACAACGCCACGGAGACCACGGGCGGCTGCTTTCTGCCCCAGACTGGGCTGTGAGGAACGGACAGAGAAGCCACGGAGCCGTCGACACCACAGCCTGTCTCCAGCCTAGACTTCCCCACTTGGGAGCGTGTGGAATGGAGGCCTCGGCCGGGCTGTGGCAGCCCACAGTTCTGGGAGATAAAACGGGCTCAGAGCTCGGAGCCAAGAGGCTGCAGGATGAGGGCCCTTGATGCACTGTCTCCCTGCCAGGCACTGACTCCCTCCCGGCCGAGGCAGAGCCCAGCGCGGCACCCAGGGGGCGAGCTGCCGAGGAGCCACATTGGAGCGTGGGCTGGGCACTCTCAGGGCCGGAGGCGGACGGACAGACCCCGGTTCTGTGGGTGAGCCTCAGGGAGACTGCCCACCGGGCCCGGCGGTGCCACAGCCTCCTGGTCGGCCCCGGGACAGACTTCCTCAGGGTCCTCATCGCCAGCAAAGCGGCCGGTCCTGCCGCACCGCCCTCCCTGCCGCACCAGGGCCCGCCTCGGGGTCCTCGGTGTTGGGACTCTGACCTGCCGCTTCCTGGTTCCCGGCGCCAATGGGTGGCCTGGCGGGGGACCGGGCGCCCTCTCTGCACCCCGGATGGGGTCCGGGCGCCCTCTCTTAGCCCGGCTCCCCCTCCTGCACTTCCTGACCAGGGCCAGCGTGGGGTCAGGACCTCAGAGGCTATTTCAGTCCGGCAGCGGGCTGGGCCGGATGGTGCGGCTCCTGCCGTCCACTGTTTACATCGCGTGCGAGGGAACAGGAAGAGGAGCCGGGACACGAGGAGGGAACAGCCCTGTAGTGAAGCCGGGGGGGGGACCCCGACATCAGGTTTACCCCAAGACCCGGAGCTGGGCACAGCAGTCAGGCTCACAAGGAGAGGCGGGCATGTGCTGTTTATGAAAAACAGCATCGCCATTCCCATGTTCTGTGTTCCCGCCAGAGTGCTTACGGAGGCCTGAACATCGCTCACTGACAGTCACTGTGACTACCAACGGCCGCCAAGCTCCTGCGTGACCTTCGGTGAGAACGGGGTCCTTAACCGAGGTCCAGACGGCACCCGCCCGCCTCCGCCTGGGACCACAACAACAGGCACATCCACGATAAACTGAGAGCGAGCATCTTTCTCCCCCTCCCCTCCCTCCTTCCCTCCTTCCCCTCCTCCCGCCCCATCCTCCCCTGCTTTCCTCTCTCTTGCCCTCCTCCCCTCCCTCCTTCCTCCCCCTCCTCCCCTGCTTTCCTCCCTCCTTTCCTCCCTCCCTCCCCCCCCTCCCTCCCTCCCTCCCGCCCTCCTCCCCTCCCTCCTTCCTCCCCCTCCTCCCCTGCTTTCCTCCCTCCTTCCCTCCCTCCCTCCCGCCCTCCTCCCCTCCCTCCCTCCCTCCCTCCCCCTTCCTTCCCTCCTCCCCTCCCCCATCTGCTAGCATCTCCGTCCCCCATGGTGTCCCGCCCTGCACCGGCCCTGGGCACACAGGAGAGCCCGTCCCCCTCCCGCTGCCCTCAGGGGCCCGGGCTCCAATCCGGGATCCTGGCCTGACTCCCCCACATTCCCAGACCCCAGGGCCCAGGCACAGCCTCGGCCTCCGGGACCTCCGGTCGCTCAGCCCGGAGCCCTCCTCCTGCCCTCCCCCCATCAGGGCGACCCGTGTCTCCCCGCTCCCTGCTCCTCGCTGCCGCTCTGGCCGCCGCGGCCCCGGACCACGAGGCTCACACGGAACATTCGGAGAAGCAGCCCCTCGCTGCCAGCACCGGGAGGGGTTTTAAAAGCAGCCTTTGTGCGGGAGTCCTGGCGGAGTTCCTAACCGGCCCTCCTCCTGCAATCCTCTGTTAATTGTCTGTGAACAAGGGGCCCTTCACAGCCGGGAGGGGGCGGGCCGGCGGAGGCCGAGGAGGTGAAGGCCGAGGCGGCGGCCAGCGCCATCGCGTGCTTTTCTGCAGAAAACCCACGCCCGCGTCTGCGGCCTCACGGCTCCGAGCGGCCGCGGTCACCACCTTCCCCGTCTCCGCCTCCTCTTCCCCAGCCCGCAGGACCACACACACACACACACACACACACACACACACGTGTCTCCCGTGAGTCCCCGGAAAGCTCTTCTAGAAGCCTCCGGGAGCCCACTCCCCCGACGGGCGGGGGTGCCTGCCCGGGAGCGACCCTCCACCCATGGCCCCGCTGTGGCACCGGAGAGAACGCCCGCCCGCCCGCGGGCTGGAGGGCGCCTTCCTGGCTCAGGCTGACCCGCAGGCGCCCGGGAATTCCCTTCCCTCGCGGGCGGTCTCCCGGCAACGTCCACCCGCAGAAGGACAGCGGGTCCGAGCGGCCGACATCCCCCCGGCAACCCGGGATTCGGCCGGCCGGCGCCTGCAGCTCCACGGGCCATGCTCCTCCCTCCGGCTCTGGAGCCGCTGGGCCGGGTGCCGAGGGGCCTGGGCGAGGATGGGCCACGTGGAGCTGGGGGTGCTGAGGGCGCCCAGAGCACCCGGGCTGAGAATGGGGGCACCCAGAGCCGGGTCTGGAGATGCTGAGGGGCGGGGCACCCCTGGGGCTGGGGAAACCGAGTCCTCCCCTCCCCTGGGGAGCACTCCCAGGAGCACTCCGTGGGCGGCCGCCACCACGTCCACCAGAGCCTCATCCACGCCGGCAGCTGTGCCCCGCCCGCCCGGCGCACCGACTGCCTTCCGTCTGCAAACCCTCCCTCCCCGGAAGCGGACACCGGCTGCCGGTGGAGACGGCGCCCCAGGCCCGGGCGGCACACGGCAGAGCTTCCCCCCTGAGGGTGTGCGGCCGGGGAGGACCCTGGGGGAGGGACACCTGGCGCCTCCGCCCGCAGCTGCCCGTGACCCCCTGCGGCCGTCTGCCACGGAGCCGGCGGCGACAGGCACGCCGGCCGGCCGGCGGCTCCGTGGCTGAGCATCGCCTATGAACCGGGAGGGCGCAGGTTCAATTCCCGGCAGGGCATCTGCCAGGGTTGCAGGCTGATCCCTAGGGGCAGCCGATCCACAATTCTCTCTCGTCAGTGATGTTTCTCTCTCCCTCTCCCTTCCTCTCTCCCTAAAAACGTAACCCAGATAAAACCTTTTAGAAAGAAGAGCAGACCCCGAGGGGAGGCCCCGTGTCCCCAGCCCCACACCCGGGCCTGCGCCCAGAACTGGGCCCAGCAGGGAAGGGTGGCTGCTGCTCTGAGGCCTCCACCGCACAGTGGCAGTGTCCCCCCGGGCCCCTCCCTGACCCCCCGGGAACACGGACCACACCACAGGTCCCTCCGGTCTGCACTGAGTCCAGCCCAGCTTCACCTCCGTGGGCACGGCTCACTGCCACGCCCCACGCCCCGTGGGCCACCGCTCCCCCAGCACAGGGACGCGGCCCTCCCTCCGCACGCACAGCCCGTGCTCCCCGTGTGAGAGCGCTCGTCCTGAGCAGACACCTCGCTGCAGGCGGCTGGCTGGGGGTCCCGGGAAACCACACGGGGGGGGGGGGGGTGACGGAGCCCGAACCACAGGAAACCGAGCAGACAGGTCCGCAGGCGGGCGGGAGTACCAGAGGGTGACCTCTGACGGCGTCTCCCCAGGCAGTGCCGCGGGGTCCCCTTCCTTCCGCAAACCCATCCCGCCGGCGGCCGCTCGGCCACCCTGTCCCAGCGCTGGCTCCCTGGGGTGGGGGTCAGAGGGGGACGCGGAAGGACGAGACCACCCCTGCGAGGCGGAGGGAGGGCACGGACAGCCTGGCCCCGTCTGTGCGGCCCGCGGACGGATGCGGCAGGCACATTTTTTCCATTTTTCTGCGTTTCTCGGTTTCAGCAAAAGAATGTGCTGCTGCGAAGCAGGGCGGCCAGCCCACATCTGTGAGCCAGGCTCTCGGAGGCAGGAGGCAGGAGCCGCTCAGACAAAGCCGTCTGAGCTGCCCTGGGGCAGGGGGACAGCCAGAGCCTCAGGGACCCCAGTGTGCTTCCCTCCGAGGAACTGGCAGAGCCCCCCCCCTCCGGTTCCACCCCTGCCCCCGCCCCCTGGCTGCAGACCCCACAGCCACCTGGTCCCACCCGGCCCCTCCCCCAGATCAGGTTTCAGCCCGGGAGGGGGGCAGGGAGAAGGGAGAGGGGCGGGGAGGACAGACCCAGTGGCAGGAGCTGCTGGTTGGGCTGAGCTCACCTGGGTGCCGGGCGCAGTCTGTCCAGGGAAGGGCCTGGGGCCGGTCCCCCAGGCCCTGTGTGGCCAGCGGCTCCCACACCCACTGGGCAGAGCCACTCTGATCCTGTCCCGGGGGAGCTGGGCCACCACCCGGAGGCCCATTCACAGACGCCCTGAGCCTTGGCCTGGGCGGAGTGTGTGTGTGTGTGTGTGTGTGTGTGTGTGCGCGCGCAGGGCGGAGTGTGTGCGTGTGTGTGTGTGTGTGTGTGCGCTGGGCGGAGTGTGTGTGTGTGTGTGTGTGTGCTGGGCGGAGTGTGTGTGTGTGTGTGTGTGTGTGTGCTGGGCGGAGTGTGTGCGCTGGGCAGAGTGTGTGTGTGTGTGTGTGTGTGGTGAGGGGGGCTGGGGCGGGGTGGGTGGGCCTGGCGGTCAGTTCGGTCTGGGCACAGTGGCTCCGCCCGCTCAGCTCTGTGGTCGCTTCCTCTGGAGTCCTCCCCGCTTCCTTCTCCTCCCTTTCATCTCGTAAACCCCGCAGGGAAACCCTCTGCTCTGCCTCTTCCCTTCAGTCCGCCAGCGCCACCCGGGGGTCGCCCCCAGGACCTGCCCTTCGGGAGCCCCCTCGCCAATGGGACCTGGTTCCCTGGCTCCATGCTCACAGCGGAGAACCGTCTGGCAGGCACCAGAATGGCCAGTCAGCCGTGCCCCTGCCCCTGCCCCTGCCCCTAGGGGGGGCACCCCCAGGCCCGCTCAGCCGGCCGGCCGCCTGCCTGAGTGCTGGGACCTTCCACCAGCCCGTGCCCTGCCCAGCCCGCAGGCCCTTCCTGACCAGGTGGACTCCCCGCCCGGAGCCGTCTGCGGACTCACCTGCTGGGCCCCTCCTGCCAGCAGGCTGCTCACACTCTGGCCCTTTCTCCCTCTTCTCTGCTCATACTCTGCCCTCTATCTGAAAGGTCAACCCCACACACCAGCTGGTGAAGAACTCCTACACATTCGTCAAAACCCATTTCAAATGACCCCTTGTCACAGGACGTGGGACCCTGTCCCCTCAGGCAGCGCGTGCTCCGTTCCTGTACCTGGAAGCTACAGGAACAAGTCCTTGGAGCAGAGGGCTCTGTGTGTGGGCGGCAGCCACCCCTCCCCTCGCCTGCCTCACGGGTCGGGCACAGCCCACCAACACCCCTGCCAGCGCGGACACCGCCCGCTCACGCCCTCCCGGACACGCCAGACGTCCCTGCCCGGCGGGCACCCCCGGCCACTCCGGGCACCGCAGGAAGGCCCGGGCCCTCCGGTGAGGCACTTCCTCTGCTTGTTGTTTCCTGTCTCGGGCAGAGGCTGTCGGAAATGCAGGCTCAGCGAGGCGGCCCAGCTTTCCCACGCCCCTCGCTCCTGCAGGGGGAAGGCGGCCCAGCGCCAAGCCCAGGAAGGGCTGGGACGGACACAGACAGACTGACAGACGGCGCTCCCAGGGTGGGCAGCGGCGAGGGCCGAGGGGTGGGTGTGCTCTGGGGCACGTCACACAGAGTCTCCGAGACTGCGTGGCCCACGGGCGGGACCATGGCCTCCCTCCGGGGGTCAGGCGTCCCTCCCCGTCCCTCACCACCGGCTGACCCATCGGAAAACAAAGCTAACTTTTCACGTGGCCTTTTCCTCATGCAGAAAAACAGCCGTGACCACACCAACACGCACACACACGGTACACACACGTGTCATGGTAAGTCTACGGGAACTGAAACGTGGCAGGATCTAACCCAAACAGGATGCTCTGCCAGGGCCCCTCTGGCAACGGACACCCTCGTTTGGGGCCCCCAGGTTCCAGGGTGAACACCCCAATGTCCGTCTGCGCCCCCACGGCCCTCAGTGACTCAGAGGGCTGACCCTCCTCAGCTGTCACCCCAAGGCTCCCCACGAGTCCCGCAGGGCCTGGGCCGGGAGGACCGCCCCGCCCCCTCCAGGTCCGCCCGGCCCGGCTCGCCTGGGAAGGAACGGAGGCCGCAGGGCGCCGGCCGGCACCCGGAAGGGAAGCACCCAGGCTCCACCGGCCAGGGCGCCCGCACACCCCCAGCCGCCTGGGGACCAGGCCCGATGTCCACGGCCTGCGGGCCCGACCCAGGCTCAGCGAGGCGGCCGGCGCTCGGAGGGTCAGGCTCAGCTCCGGGGCCGCGGGAGGACGGGAGGGGGCGCCCACGCAGCCAGCCTGTCTGGTCCCGCCCCTCCCGCCCCGGGCCGGAGCAGGCCGGCCGGCACGGAACGCTCCGGAAGCTGTCCCGCCGGCGGCTGCCGTGCCTGGCGCTCGAGGGCCGTGCCCGGCGTCGGGGACACGAGGGCCAGGGCAGCAGGGCACGAGGCCAGCGAGGCCGCCTCACCCACGCAGGAGCGCGGGGCCTCCCGCCTACAGGGCCCGGTTTCCGCCCCCGCCCCCGAGGCGGGTCCCGGGCGCCCTCCCTGGTCCTCACCGTAGGGTGTCGGCGGGGGAGACAGGGGAAACGCCGGGGTGGGCGACCCGCAGCTGCCGGTCTTGCTCGGAGAGAAGGCCCTGCCGTCGACCGCCCCCTCGTCGGGGGTCCCCATCTGAAAGGGACACGGCCGGCCGGGCCGCCTCGTCAGGGCCTGAGGGTGGGGACGGGGACCGGGCTGGCTCCCCACCCACAGCCCCACCCGGGGGTCAGGGGCAGAGGGACCGGGGACAGGTGGGCGGGGAGGGCCTGCGGGGGAAGGAGGGGCTGCGGGGGGAGGGCCTGCGGGGGAGGGAGGGCCTGTGGGGGGGGGCTGCAGTGGGGGAAGGAGGACCTGTGGGGGGAGGGAGGGCCTGTGGGGGAGGGAGGGGCTGTGGGGGGAGGGCCTGCGGGGGAGGGAGGGCCTGCGGGGGGGGAGGGGCTACGGGGGGGGAGGGCCTGCGGGGGAGGGAGGGGCTGCGGGGGGAGGGCCTGCGGGGGGAGGGCCTGTGGGGGAGGGAGGGCCTGTGGGGGGGGGCTGCAGTGGGGGAGGGGCTGCGGGGGAGGGAGGGGCTGCGGGGGGAGGGCCTGCGGGGGAGGGAGGGGCTGCGGGGGGAGGGCCTGCGGGGGGGGGGAGGGCCTGCAGGGGAGGGAGGGGCTGCGGGGGGAGGGCCTGCGGGGGAGGGAGGGGCTGCGGGGGGAGGGCCTGCGGGGGGAGGGCCTGCAGGGGGAGGGGCTGCGGGGGAGGGAGGGCCTGCGGGGGGAGGGCCTGCGGGGGGAGGGCCTGCGGGGGGAGGGGCTGCGGGGGGAGGGGCTGCAGGGGAGGGAGGGGCTGCGGGGGGAGGGCCTGCAGGAGGAGGGCCTGGGGGGGGAGGGCCTGCGGGGGGAGGGCCTGCAGGGGAGGGAGGGCCTGCGGGGGAGGGCCTGCGGGGGGAGGGCCTGTGGGGGAGGGAGGGGCTGCGGGGGGAGGGCCTGCGGGGGGAGGGCCTGCAGGGGAGGGCCTGCGGGGGGAGGGCCTGCAGGGGAGGGAGGGCCTGCGGGGGGAGGGCCTGCGGGGGAGGGAGGGGCTGCGGGGGGAGGGCCTGCGGGGGGAGGGCCTGCAGGGGGAGGGGCTGCGGGGGAGGGAGGGCCTGCGGGGGGAGGGGCTGCGGGGGGAGGGCCTGCGGGGGGAGGGGCTGCAGGGGAGGGAGGGGCTGCGGGGGGAGGGCCTGCAGGGGGAGGGCCTGGGGGGGGAGGGCCTGCGGGGGGAGGGCCTGCAGGGGAGGGAGGGCCTGCGGGGGAGGGAGGGGCTGCAGGGGGAGGGCCTGCGGGGGAGGGAGGGCCTGCGGGGGGAGGGCCTGTGGGGGAGGGAGGGCCTGCGGGGGGAGGGCCTGCGGGGGAGGGAGGGGCTGCGGGGGGAGGGCCTGTGGGGGGGGGCCTGCGGGGGAGGGAGGGGCTGCAGGGGGAGGGCCTGCGGGGGAGGGAGGGCCTGCGGGGGGAGGGCCTGCGGGGGAGGGAGGGGCTGCGGTGGGAGGGCCTGCGGGGGAGGGAGGGGCTGCGGGGGGAGGGCCTGTGGGGGGGGGCCTGCGGGGGAGGGAGGGGCTGCAGGGGGAGGGCCTGCGGGGGAGGGAGGGCCTGCGGGGGAGGGCCTGCGGGGGAGGGAGGGGCTGCGGTGGGAGGGCCTGCGGGGGAGGGAGGGGCTGCGGGGGGAGGGCCTGTGGGGGGGGGCCTGCGGGGGAGGGAGGGGCTGCAGGGGGAGGGCCTGCGGGGGAGGGAGGGCCTGCGGGGGGAGGGCCTGCGGGGGAGGGAGGGGCTGCGGTGGGAGGGCCTGCGGGGGAGGGAGGGGCTGCGGGGGGAGGGCCTGTGGGGGGGGGCCTGCGGGGGAGGGAGGGGCTGTGGGGGGAGGGCCTGCGGGGGAGGGAGGGCCTGCGGGGGGAGGGCCTGCGGGGGGGGCCTGCGGGGGAGGGAGGGCCTGCGGGGGAGGGAGGGGCTGCGGGGGGAGGGCCTGCGGGGGGGGCCTGCGGGGGAGGGAGGGCCTGCGGGGGAGGGAGGGGCTGCGGGGGGAGGGCCTGCGGGGGGAGGGGCTGCGGGGGGGGCTGCGGAGGGGGCTGTGGTGGGGAGGGCCTGTGGAGGGCTGCAGAGGGGCGTACCTCCTTGGCATCGGCTGGCGACAGGAAAGGTGGGGTCCCCCACCCGCACTGCGGGAAGGCGGGCCCTCCCACGTGGTTGTCGTACTGCCCGAGGCTCAGCTTCCGGAACCTTCTGCGCAGCAGCTCGTCGCCCGGGGAGCCTGTGCGAGAGACGCTGCGTCTCAGGGGCCGCCGCAGGCTTCTCAGAGACAGGGCTCCCGGCCACCTCCGGCGGCACCTGGAGGCCTGGAACACGGCTGCACACGGGAGGGGCCAGGAAAACCGAGAGCGGACGCTGACCCAGTGACGGAGCGAGTCCCAGGGCCGGGCACGGGGGGGGGGTGTGTGTGTGTGTGTGGTGAGGGCCGGGCACAGGGAGGGGGCAGGGCCGGGCACAGGGAGGGGGTGAGGGCCGGGGTACAGGGAGGGGGGGTGAGGGCCGGGCACAGGGAGGGGGTGAGGGCCGGGCACAGGGAGGGGGTGAGGGCCGGGTACAGGGAGGGGGGGTGAGGGCCGGGCACAGGGAGGGGGTGAGGGCCGGGCACAGGGAGGGGGTGAGGGCCGGGTACAGGGAGGGGGGGTGAGGGCCGGGCACAGGGAGGGGGTGAGGGCCGGGTACAGGGAGGGGGGGTGAGGGCTGGGCACAGGGAGGGGGCTGGGCTGGGCACAGGGAGGGGGTGAGGGCCGGGCACAGGGAGGGGGTGAGGGCCGGGCACAGGGAGGGGGCAGGGCCGGGCACAGGGAGGGGGTGAGGGCCGGGCACAGGGAGGGGGGGGCAGGGCACAGGGAGGGGGGTGAGGGCCGGGCACGGGGGGGGGGTGAGGGCCGGGCACAGGGAGGGGGCAGGGCCGGGTACAGGGAAGGGGGTGAGGGCCGGGCACAGGGAGGGGGCAGGGCCGGGCACAGGGAGGGGGGTGAGGGCCAGGCACAGGGAGGGGGGGCAGGGCACAGGGAGGGGGGTGAGGGCCGGGCACAGGGAGGGGGGGCAGGGCACAGGGAGGGGGGGTGAGGGCCGGGCACAGGGAGGGGGTGAGGGCCGGGCACGGGGGGGGGGGGTGAGGGCCGGGCACAGGGAGGGGGGGGCAGGGCACAGGGAGGGGGGTGAGGGCCGGGCACAGGGAGGGGGGGTGAGGGCCGGGCACGGGGGGGGGGGGTGAGGGCCGGGCACGGGGAGGGGGCAGGGCCGGATACAGGGAGGGGGTGAGGGCCGGGCACAGGGAGGGTCGGGTCAGGGTACGAGACTCCCGCCTTGTGAACAGGCTCTCCCGGGAGCACTGAGGTGCCGGGTGGGGTCGGAGGAGTCAGAGGGAGACGCCTGGCCACGCTCCTGCCCCCACTCCCCCTCGTGAGCTGCCCCCGAGGGCAGACGGAGGCGCACAGGGACCCGCTGGGAGCCGAGGACCGGCTGGGGCTGTTCCTCCTGCGCCTCAGCCTCACGGCGGCTCGCCCCGGCCCCTCGGGGCCGCCTCTGGGCTCTCACGCAGGGTGCGAGGGAGTTTCCAGAGCCCTCCGAGCGTGCCGTGGCACAGGGCGACGCTCACGGCTTCCGACAGAAGCCGGGGCGTGTCCTGGCCTGACCTCTGACCTCCACCCACTGCGGTGAGTAGTTCTCCCGGGGCCCAGGGGTCCGCTGTGCAGGCCCAGGCCGTCCTCAGCCGCTCATACGGCGGGCCCTGGGCGAGCACCACCGCCTGGCGCCAGGCGCTGAAAGCAGGCGTCCAAACACCCGGCCCGGCTCACGGCCAATTCCGTGCCAGGAAGTCGAACGGCTCAGCAGCCCATCAGCACGGAGCGACACCGCCCGCCACGCGGTCACACACGGAACACGCCGCCTGAGCAGGCGGAGCCCGAGCCGCCCGGTGAGAGGAGGGGAGCACGGTGCTAGTGGGGACCGGACCCGCCCGCTGCCCGCTCTGCCCACCCGCTGCCCACCTGCTGCCCGCTCTGCCTGCCTGCTGCCTGCTGCCCGCTCTGCCCACTCTGCCTACCCGCCCGCTGCCCGCTCTGCCCACCTGCTGCCCGCTCTGCCTACCCGCCTGCTGCCTGCTCTGCTCACCTGCTGCCCGCTCTGCCTGCTCTGCCCACTCTGCCTGCCCGCTGCCCGCTCTGCCCGCTCTGCCTGCCTGAGGCCAAGAGCCAGGCTGTGCTTGGGCCATTTGTGGCTCGGGGTCAGCGGTGCACAGCCTTCCTGCCAGGAGGTCACGGTCATTTCCGGTGTCACAGAGGTCAGACTTTGTGTCTGTTTGCTGATAGGAACCTGCTGACCTGACCGCCCTGAGCGCAGGGCACCCCTGACGGCCGGCTTCCTGCCGGAGGCGGGCACTGGGCGGACATCCTGCCGCTGAACGGAAGGCGAGGACCGCCGGGGCCTGGGGTCTGGTGGCCGTCAGGGCCTCCTCCCCGTCCCCGAGTCAGGGTGCACAGAGGACAGGCGTGCTCTCCAGGCAGAGCTGCGGCCACGCCCCGGCCGGTGGCTCCGTGGTGGGAACACCACCCCCACCCCCACGGCGGTGGTTCGATGCCTGCACACGCCTGGGCTGGGCTGGGCTCCGGGCTCTGGTTGGGCCCATGCAGGAGGCAGGGGTCCACGTTCTCTCCCTTCCTCTCTCTGAAGCCAGTGAGGACGTGAAAGATCTTTAAAGGAACAGTCCCGGGAACTGAAGGGTGTGCTTCCCACACCATTTCAGCACCCTCCAAGGAGCGGCATTCCCCGCCCGCGCTCGGCCCTTCCTCACGAGCGCCAGGAGCCACCAGGACGCGTTCCCTCCTCAGGAAAACCTACGAAGCTAAAGCCACTGGGTGGTCCCCAGCCTGACCCCCTCCCGTCCACACTGCAGGTCACTGCCTGCCACTGTGGTCACCTGGCCTTCCGTCTGGCTGGGCAGGACGGCCGGGCTGCTCCTTCCACTGCATCTCGATATGGGCCCTGCAGGCCGGCTCCTCGGGCACGGCCCTCGGCTGCAGCGTCCCCACCGGCTGCCTGTCCTGTGCTGGGCCCTGGAGCTCCCGTCCTGGGTCCCGCCATCTCAGCCTGCCCTCCGGAACCTGCCTCTCCCCATCGTCCCTCCGCACGCCCCCACCCACTGACAGGACCTGCCGGGCGCTCAGCCCCCTGCACCTGGGGCAGCACAGGGGCCTCCCTGCCTGGCCTGCGCCCAGGGCCAGCTGCCGCCTCCACCCGCTCCCTCCTCGCTGCCTGCACAGCGCAACGCGGGTGCGCCAGGAGGCTCAGCTCACCTTGCGGCCCGGGGGCCCTGCCGGCGTCCTCTCCGCGGTCCTGCAGGCGGCCGCTGGCCCGGGGCCCGCCCCCCACGCCGCCGGGGGCCGAGGGGCTGCTGGCCAGGCCGCCCAGCTTGTTCAAGTGGGTGGGGAGGGGCTCGAAGGTGGGGTCCAGCTCCAGGATCAGCCTGTTGAGCTGCTCGATGGAATGGTCGATGTCCAGGGTGGGGGAGCCGGGGGTGGGGTCCGGGCCGGGCTCCGGGCCGGTCCCGTTCACCACGCAGACGCCCGGGAGCCGGGCTTTGCCGGGGGCGGGCCGCTGGGTGTCAGGGGGGTGAGGTCCGGAGCCCACGGCCACTCTGCTGCCGGCCCCCTGGGCGGGGGCGGCCGGGTGCCCCGGCGGAGCCTGTGCCGCGCGGGCGCTGTCCGCCGTGCCGCGGGCGACGAGCCGGGCCTCCCCCGCGGGCGCGAAGCTGTACTGGTGGGTGGCCACCATCTGCTGCTGGCGCACCCAGGTCTGCGTGGGGTAGCCGCCCGGCTCGTAGGCCTGCGCCTGGGCCAGCGCACAGGGCGCCCGCAGCTCGGGCCGCGGCAGCTGGGGCTCACAGCCGCCGAACGCCTCCCGCCCGCACAGGGGCCCCCCGCCCGGGCCCGGGTCCGCGCCGTGGGCGCCGTGCGGGTCCTCCCCGGCGCTGCTGCCAAGCCCGTCCGACAGCAGCGAGTTGTGGCTGCTCTGGCGGCCGGCGAAGGGGCCCAGGGCGGCGGACGGGTGCCCCTCCGAGGAGGACAGGGTGCCCACGCTGCCCGCGCTGCGCAGGTCGTGGGCGGGCACCTCGTCGTCCAGGATGTCCGTCTCCCGGTCCTTGGGCGTGGCGTCCCCGTTCACGTGGACCTGGGCCGGCACGACGTGGCGCGTCCCGCTGACCCTGCCGCCGGCCTCGGTCATGTCCTGGAGGGGGGTGCCGGGGTCCTCCAGGCCGAAGCCGCTGAGCAGCTGGTCCAGCGCGGCCTTCTCCTGGGGGCTCAGAGCCCGCGGGCCCGGGGGCTCCTCGGTCCGGTCGGTCCGCGCCGAGGCCGTGGAGTGGCCCGAGTCGCTGCTCACCGACAGGGCGTGGTCGCTGTGGTCGGGGCTGCCGGCGGGGACGGCGGGCTCCGGGGCGCTCCTCCGCACGGTGGCGTACAGGCTGCCGTCCACGGGGCCCTGCGTGTGCAGCACTGAGGAGGGGGGGAGGCGGTCAGTCAGGGGCGGGCTGGGCATCTGTCCAGACAGGCCCGTTCCCAACGGACAGCCCGCAGGACCAGGCCCGGCTCTGCCCCGGAAGCCACGGAAGCAGCCCAGGGATCTGTGCCAGGCCCCGATGGCTCTGCCTGTTTCTTTTTAAAATGAATTTTTCTTTTTTCTTCTTTTAAAAAGATTTTTATTGATTCAGAGAGAGAGAGAGAAACATCAATGATGAGGGAGAATCATTGATCCGCTGCCTCCTGCACACCCCACACTGGGGATGGAGCCCTGACCGGGAATCGAACCCGGAACCCCTCAGTCTGCAGGCTGACACCCCATCCAGCCAGGGCCACGTCTTTTTGTGCAGAGACGGCCACTCAGGGCCCTGCCAGAGGGCCCGCTGGCTTCCCCAGCAGGTGGGTGCTGAGCTCAGCTCTGCCTGCTAACCCCGAACACCCAGCAGGAACGTGCCCTGAGGACCGGGCAGGCCTCCCTCCCAGTGGGAGCCCCTGAGCGGGCACTCCCGTTGGACAGACCGCACTGGATCTGCTCACGCCTGTGTGTGTCCCTGAGGGAGGGAGACACTGCGGCGTCTCTGGCCAGGAGGGCCAGCGGCAAGAGGGCAGACTCAGACACGGCCCGCCTGCCCTGGGACACGGAGGCGCAGCGTGGAGGGCCGGAGGAGGAGCGGCCTCATTGCAGGCGGCGGCTGCGTCACCGACCCCACCCACCCCGACCCCTGGCTTCTGACAGGCACTTTCTCACAGAGGGGAGAGGTTCTCAGAAAATACTTCCAAAGTCACCTGAGAAAACAGTCCTTCCCATCACGGCCGAGCACAAATTAACCAGTATCCACCTGTGCACTCAGGCCTGTGCCCAGGTGTGTGCTCACACGTGTACTCACAGGCGTGGCCAGGTGTGGGCTCACACGTGTGCTCAGGTGTACGCTCATAGATGTGTTACAGGCACTCCTTCCAAATGCTAAGCACCGAGCCCCAAAGGTGCAGAACTGAATGTAATGCCCCAGCCCAGCTTCCAGCAAAAAGTCAGCCCCTGGGGTCTCCCTGCGCCGCCTCTATGAACCTGTCCTCCTGGGTGACAGGTTTACTTAAAAAACCAATGTTTTGCCTGGCCGGTGTGGCTGAGCGGTTGAGCATCGGTCAAGCCAGGAACCAACAGGCCACGGTTGATTCCCAGTGAGGGCACATGCCTGCATTGCAGGCTCCATCCCTGGGGGGAGGGGGTGTGCAGGAGGCAGCCAGTCATGATGTGTCTCTCTCTCTCATCAATGTTTCCATCTCTATCCCTCTCCCTTCCTCTCTCTTGCTTAAAAAAAAAAAAAAAAAAAAAAAAAAAAAAAAATTATTAAAATAAATCAATTTTTAAGAAAAGCAACTTTGTGCCCCCTCCCCTGAAGGTCTCCGCGGAGAAGCTGGCCGTCTTTGGCAGGAGGGGGGCATTTGCATCTACCCTCCCCCCTTTTTCTGAGTTTCTTTGGAAATGCCCCCCCCCCAGAACCTCTCCTGAGGAAGCGTGCGCCTCGAAGACGAAGGCGGTCCTCCGAGGCAGAGGGGGGCCAGGGAGGGAAGGAGCAGAGGGGGGCGGGGCCAGGGGGCAGAGGCGGGAAGAGGAGGATGAGAGGGGTGTGGCCGGGAAGGCTGCTCTAGGTGTGCTACTTCCACGTCAGAGGAAAAGGGAGCCCGAAACCCGGTGGGGCCCAGGGCTCGTCCCAGCACCTCCGGAGCCAGGGCGGCCGCGGGAGTCCCCACAATGCGGGCCACAGCGGCCGGGAGCCCACAGGGGAGGACCGGAGGCTGGGGCTGCGGGCTGCGGGCTGCGATGGAACCCGCTGAGCCCCCCCAGGAATTCCATCCGCCTCGTCTGCTTCTGCCCCTTAAAACGCAGGAACCCCAGACCCACCGCTGTCTGTGCCGTCAGCAACTGAATGTTTTCCCTGCAGCTCCACACGCACACGCCACTCCTTAGCCAAGACCCGACCCCGGTCCTGAGGCGGCTCCTGTCCCAGGGAGGCCGGCTCGGCAGCCGCTGGGCGGACGAGCACTTTGGCCCCGGCCGGTCCCCATGGCCGCTCAGCTCGCCCAGGCTCAGCCCGTGAGGGACGGCCCCCGCCCGCCCGCCTGCCCCGCTGCGGGATGGCTCCTCTGGACACAGCCCAGCAGCCCCCGGGTGCTCCCAGGGACTCACTCCCCTGGCCACCAGCCAAACCACCCGGTACGTCCAGTACACCCAGAACCACCTCCACAGCTCCCCATGGCCACGGAGGCCCACGGCCTTGGCCCCCAGGAGACGTGTCCAGAGGAGAGACAACCCACCATCTGCCTGTGTCCAACGCTCTGCGTGAGCACAGCTCCACGGGCTCCGCTCTGCCAGGCCCAGGGCCCAGGGCCGGGAGGCGGGGGGAGGGGCGGAGAGGGGGTAAGGAGGGAGGGAGAGGGGGGCGGGCCAGGGGGGAGGGAGGGACCTGCAGGGAATGACCTGAAAAGGAAGGGTGGGTTCACAACAGGCCAAACTGCTACGACTGCACTATCAGAGTGAACTCCCCTGCATGCAAATCACACCTCAATGTAAAAATCATCGTGAGCCGAAATCGGTGTGGCTCAGTGGACAGAGTGCGGACTGGAAGGTCTCGGGTTCGTCAAGGGCATGTACCTTGGTTGTGGGCACATCCCAAGTAGGGGGTGTGCAAGAGGCAGCTGATGGACGATTCTCTCTCATCGATGATTCTAACTCTCTATCCCTCTCCCTTCCTTTCTGTAAAAAATCAAAAAATATATGTATTTTTTTAAAATGAAGTGAGCCCAGCTGGCGTGGCTCAGTGGTTGAGCATCAACCTATGAACCAGGAGGTCAGGGTTTAATTCCCCATCAGGGCACAGGCCTGGGTTGTGGGCTCGATCCCCAGTAAGGGGTGTGCAGGAGGCAGCCGATCAATGATTGTCCCTCATCATTGACGTTTCTCTCCCTCTCTCATTCTCTCTGAAATCAATAAAAATGTGTTTCAAAAAGTAAAATAAAAATGTTCATGAAATGAAGACAGACCTAAGACGCACACAGAATGAGTCCCCCTGCGGGGCTCCCTCCTCCTCTGCCTCCGCCCCCTGCTCCCCCCAGGGCCTCCCGCCCCAATGGCAGCCCGGCTCTTCCTGGGAGGCGCCTGGCCCTGACCTCCCTGCGCATTAGCCGCGCCTCCTCCGTCCACAGGCAGCTGCCCGTCTTCCTCGCCTTCCGGGCTTCCGGCACCTTCCCTCTGGGCGGCCTCTCGGTGCCTCGCTGGGGCTGCCCTGGCGCCACGGTGTCCATCCCGGGCGCAGAGGCTGGGGGACGGGGAGTCCCCTCGTGTCTGACCACTGCGTGTGCCTGACCCAGCTCCACGGACCTCACGCTCAGAGGACCGTGCTGGAGAACGGATTTAAAAAACGTATCCAGTTCCGAAAGCCCCTGCCCAGGCCACATGCAGTCGTCTGTCCCTCCCGGGTCGCGGCAGCGCTGACTGCTGCCAGATCCGCGTACACCTCCCTGCCACAGAGCCGCCTCCGCTCGGGACGACGCGCCTCCCTTTGGTGGAACTGCTTCCCGCGGGCGCAGGGAGAACCAGGCCAACAGCCGCCACCCGCCCATCCACCGCCCTGGCTTCTGGGAACATCCATTTGGCCGGCAGACCCCGGGCGGCCGACGGCAGCCTCACTGCGCCCTTGGCCTCTTTTTATAAAAACAGGAGCAGCCAAGGATGGTGACAGACCACTCCGTCCCCAGACATGACGTGCGGCCTGCCTTCTGACAGACAAACGCCACTGCTCCCCAGGCGGCTTCCAGCAGTGCCCCCAGCACCTCCTTCTCTTCCTGAGGAGGCATGCCTGGTGAGCCCAAACCCAGAGCCGGGCCCCCAACTCAGAGCCGAGCATCACACTCAGAGCCGAGCCCCGAACCCAGAGCCGAGCATCACACTCAGAGCTGGGCCCCAACTCAGAGCCGAGCCCCAAACTCAGAGCCGAGCATCACACTCAGAGCCGGGCCCCAACTCAGAGCCAAGCCCCCAACTCAGAGCCGAGCCCCGAACCCAGAGCCGAGCATCACACTCAGAGCCAGGCCCCGAACTCGGAGCCGAGCCCCCAAACTCAGAGCCAAGCCCCCAACTCGGAGCCGGGCCCCGAACTCGGAGCCGAGCCCCCAAACTCCTCGGAGCCGAGCCCGAACTCGGCGGCCTGAGCTGCCAGGCGGAGGCTCCGGGCAGTGCCACGCTGCCATGCCGCAGGGGCTGTGCGCGTGGCTGTGCGCGTGTTTTCTGGAAGCAGCAGCCCTAGCTTCTGGGAGACACAGATGAGAAGGAAGAGCAGGCGGAGGAGGCGGCATTCCAACCAGCGGCCGGCGCCTCCGGAGGGGCGTGCCTGTGGGACCAGCCCCAGGGAGGCTCCGCCGGTGTCGGGCGCGGCTCCGGCTCCGGCATGCGGCCGCCACAGCCGCTACGGCGTGGGGCACCGAGTGGCTGGCATGTCCTGGACGTGGCGACTGGACGTGGCGACTGCGGGGGCCGGCACGGCCCCTCTCCTGCGCCCCAACCCGCCAGCACGCCCCGGGCTCCGGCCTGGCAGCCTCTCAGACACGCCGCCTCCAACCTCCCATCTGGAGAGGCAGTAACAGTCCCCCAGGCGGCTGTCACCGGGCTCCCAGCCTCCCCCGCGCCCCACCCCGTCTCCCGCCTCCAACCCTGTCTGCTGCACGGCCCCAGGCAGAACGGCTGTCCGGGTGCTGGGGGATGGCAGAAGCTGCCTGCCCACACCGCACACGTGCGCGCACACACTCGCGTACACAGGCACATGCCTGCCTACCTTCCACACCGCCCAGTCCCTCCGTCTCCGTGGGACCGCTTTTCCTTTTCCGGGAAGAAAGCTCAGCCCAGAGGATCCGCATCCCGGGGGCGTGCCTCCCGAGGCCGCCGCCTCCGGCTCCCGCCCCGGCTCCCGCCCCGTGAGCGAGCACAGGAGGGGAGCAGCCTGTTGGCTGAGCGGGGACTCTGACTCCCCAAAGGCGGGCGGTGTAAACACGAGGTGGGGCTGTGCAATCAGGCTGGTGAAATTTGAACCCGGAGGCCCAGGAGGCGGAGAAAAGCTCCACGAGGCAGGCCGCTCCAGGCTCCTCGCCCCGCCAGCCAGTGCCAAGTCCACTGCCTCCGCCCAGCCCGGCGCCTGCGCCTCCGCCTGTCCCTGGCCGAGCTGTCACAATTCCTCCCCTCTCTCCCCAACGCAGGCCCTGCACACCGTGGGAGGAACGCCCAGACCTCTGCTGAGACGGGGGAGGGGAGGGGACCCCGCACCCACGACACGGGAGGGGCTGTGTGGGGCGCGTGCACCGGGCCCTTCTCTCTGCTCCTGGCTCCGTGAGCACACATTTAAAGGCGGCGGGTTTTCCTCCAGGATGTCTGAGCCTCCCAGGAGGAAGTGCCCCTGCAGGGAGGCCTGGGTCTGCCCCTCAGGAGGAAATGCACCTGCAGGGAGGCCTGGGCCCGCCCCTCAGGAGGAAGTACACCTGCAGGGAGGCCTGGGCCCGCCCCCTCAGGAGGAAGTACACCTGCAGGGAGGCCTAGGCCCGCCCCCCAGGAGGAAGTGCCCCTGCAGGGAGGCCTGGGCCCACCCTCCAGGAGGAAGTGCCCCTGCAGGGAGGCCTGGGGCCCCCCCTCACAGGAGAAAGTCCCCCTGCAGGGAGGCCTGGGCCCACCCCTCAGGAGGAAGTGCATCTGTAGGGAGGCCTGGCCCGCCCCCCCCCCTCCAGGAGGAAGTGCCCCTGCAGGGAGGCCTGGGCCCGCCCCCCCCCTCCCGGAGGAAGTGCCCCTGCAGGGAGGCCTGGGCCCGCCCCCCCTCCCAGGAGGAAGTGCCCCTGCGGGGAGGCCTGGGCCCGCCCCCCCCTCCCAGGAGGAAGTGCCCCTGCGGGGAGCTGGGCCTGCAGTCACCGGGGTCAGTTCTCAGTCGCCGGTTGAAGGAGAAGCACTGAGTTCTCAGGAGCCCAGGAGCCCTCTGTGCCCACGGACACGGATCTCCTCCTCGGCCTCCCCGTACACCGGCACACACCGCCCTCCCTGCTTCACGGCGGCCCCACAGAGGGCACGCTTGGAGGTGTGCCGAGAGCAGGTGTGGGGAAGGCCGGCTGCCACAGCCCCGACCGACCCCGCCGCCGACCCCGCCGCCGTGCGCCACGAGAGGGGGGAGGGGCCGGCCGCTGGGACAGGCCGGCTGGTCCCTTACTGACCGGCACGCCCATCGCCGCCCCGCCGAGAGCCTGGTCCTGGGGACCGATCCCCCCAGCGTGGCAGCAGCCAGCCCCGACGCACCTTCCCCGTGGGCGCCCAGGTTCTCGTACGAGTCCCAGCGGAGCAGGGGGTCGGCCGTGTCGAAGTCCACGCTCACGCCGCGGTCGCCGCGGAAGCGCTCACAGCCTGCGGGCGGGGGCGGGCGGTCAGCAGAGCCGGCGGCCCAGGCTCCTGTGGGCGATGGGCTGCTCCTGGTCAGCCTGCCCTCGGGCCTGGCACCGCTGTGCAGCACCCGCTGTCCGGACAGCCCCCCGGCTCTGCAGGAGGAAGGCCGCGTGGCCCTCAGAGGCTCCCGCCTGAGGGGGGCCGAGCCGGAGGGCGGCACCTCACACCCGATGCATGCGGGGTGCACGGCTCCCACACAGGGATCTCAGGTGCAGACGAACCCTGAGCCGGAGGGAAAAGGGCTGGTGGCTCTCCAGGGTATTTTCAGAAAAAGGAGAATCTGCTTTAAACACAAACGTGTGCCGACGCCAGAGCGTGGATCTTCTTCAGACACATGGGTGTTCGTTAAGGAGAAGAGTAATTTGGTATAATCGTCCCAGGATCAGCTTAAGGAGAGAGCTTAGGGGACAGGACGTGGCCCATCCTCGCCACTGTCTATCAGCCTGTGATTAAGACCTGTATCAGGAGCCTGCACAATGTGGGTACAGCACCAGCCGGGGACTGAAGGGTTGCAGGTTCGATTCCGTACCTGGGTTGCAGGCTGGTTCCCGGACCGATTGGGGGCAACCAACCGATGTGTCTCTCTCACATCGATGTTTTCTCTCTCTGTCTCCCCCTCCCTTCACTCTCTAAAAACCAATGGGAAAAATATCTTCGGGTCAGGATTTAAAATAAACAAAAATTAAAAAGCCTGTATCGCGAACATTTCCAAACTCGGGTGAAGGTGGGAGACAGCCCGGAGACCCCACGCCCCCCGCAGGCAGGCCCCGCCCGGCGCCCACCTTGGATCCTCTCCGGGGAGGCGGAGAACAGGAGCTCGATCTTCCCGCCGGCGGGAAAGCGGTCATCTGCAACGGAGAGCGCTCAGCGAGCAGCGGGCGGGGACAGGGCCACGGAGGCCGCGCCCCACGCCCGACAGGCCCGCGCCTGCACGGAAACGCCGTCCGTCTGTCCTGCCGTTGGTCAGTTCGGTCCATTGGGTCGTTAGGGGGAGGGGCAGGGAGGAGAGGATCCCACAGGCCCCGCGGCGGGTGCCCCCCGCCGTCCGCCCGTCCGCCCGTCCGCCCGTCCGCGGGCTCACCCTGGCAGGCGCTGTCCAGGTCCTGCTTGCCGAACACCAGGCTGCAGCCCTGCACGGCGCCCGTGTGGAACTGCAGGCGGAAGATGACGTCACGCGTGGCCGAGCGGTACTTCTTGTGGTAGCACTTCACCTGTGGGAGCGGAGAGGGGCTCAGGACAGCCCCCGCGGGCCCTGGAGCAGGGCCGGGAGCAGGGCCAGGTGGAACCCCGTGCACAGTGCCCAGCGCTCAGCCCTCAGAGGGCCGCCCCGGCCTGCAGACACCCCGGAGGGCAGTCTCTGGGAGACATGTGCCGTGTGGAATCCACGGCCTTTCTCCTCTACATCAGCACACGCCCGTGATGAAGCTTTTCGGCTGTCGGCCCTCTCCGTGTTCCCACAAAGGCAGCAGGTGGTCATTAGCATGTGTGTGCAGCGTGTGTGTGCATGGGCTGCGGTTAGAGAGACAGCGGGCACAGGGAGGGAGAGAGGAAAGCAGGGGTGGGGGAGACAGAGACACAGAGAGGGAAGGCAGAGATGGGCTGTGAGGTTCGGAGGGTGATGAACGGCTAGGATGCGGCGGCTGTGGGCCTGCACACCCCTCCAGCCTCGCTCGCTCGCTGACAGCCACACGCGCCTGCCCGTGCGGGTGAACGCCGAGTGGTGACGGCGCGCACGGGGGCGGTCCCTTTGTGAGGCTCTGACTGCGGGACCCTGAGCTGCTTTTGCAGATGCTGGTTCTCACAGCCCCAATCCCCGGGCCTGACCCTGGGCCCATCGGGGCAGCTCCACTTCCCTTCTCCACCCGCAGCAGCCAGCCCCGGCCCAGGGAACGAGGCTGGAGGGCGCCTGGAGCCCTGCCCGGGTCAGCGTCCGCCAGTCGGGCTCCCCACGCCCTGGGCCAGCCTCCCCAGCTGCATCCCCCCTCCCCCCCATCATCTCAGCTTCCACTGGCAACACAGACCACAAAAACTGGGGGCCCCCAGTGCACCCTGACGGGAGAGTCGGCATTTCACCAGCTGTGGGATGGCTGTCTAGACAGGCCTCAGGAATGTCTCCTGGGCAAGCGCCCACCGCAGAGCTGGCTGTCCCACAGCACGCGCGGGGCCTCCGAGCCCATGACGCAGGCTCTGCGCCTTCATCCCGCAGGAGCATCAGCAGGCGCTGCCCCAGGACACAGCCCCGCGCTGAGCCCCCCCCCCCCCCCCCCCCCCCCGCTGAGCCCCCCGCTGAGCCCCCGGGCTGAGCCCCGCGCTGAGGCCCCCCCTCCCCCGCTGAGCCCCCCGCGCTGAGCCCCCGGGCTGAGCCCCGCGCTGAGCCCCCCGCTGAGCCCCGCGCTGAGCCCCCCGCTGAGCCCCCGCCCTGAGCCCCCCTCTGAGCCCCCGGGCTGAGCCCCGCGCTGAGCTCCCCGCTGAGCCCCGCGCTGAGCCCCCCGCCCCCGCTGAGCCCCCCGCGCTGAGCCCCCGGGCTGAGCCCCGCGCTGAGCCCCCCGCTGAGCCCCGCGCTGAGCCCCCCGCTGAGCCCCCGCCCTGAGCCCCCCTCTGAGCCCCCGGGCTGAGCCCCGCGCTGAGCTCCCCGCTGAGCCCCGCGCTGAGCCCCCCGCCCCCGCTGAGCCCCCCGCGCTGAGCCCCCGGGCTGAGCCCCGGGCTGAGCCCCCCGCTGAGCCCCGCGCTGAGCCCCGCGCTGAGCTCCCCGCTGAGCCCCGCGCTGAGCCCCTGGGCTGAGCCCCCCGCGCTGAGCCCCGCGCTGAGCCCCGCGCTGAGCCCCCGCCCTGAGCCCCCGGGCTGAGCCCTGCGCTGAGCCCCGCGCTGAGCCCCCCGGGCTGAGCCCCGCGCTGAGCTCCCCGCTGAGCCCCGCGCTGAGCCCCCCGGGCTGAGCCCTGCGCTGAGCCCCGCGCTGAGCCCCCCGGGCTGAGCCCCGCGCTGAGCCCCCCGCTGAGCCCCCCCCCGCTGAGCCCCGCGCTGAGCCCCGCGCTGAGCCCCCCCCCCCCCCCAGCTGAGCCCCGCGCTGAGCCCCGGGCTGAGCCCCGCGCTGAGCCCCCCGCGCTGAGCCCCGTGCTGAGCCCCTGCCCTGAGCCCCCGGGCTGAGCCCCGCGCTGAGCCCCCGGGCTGAGCCCCTGGGCTGAGCCCCCCGCGCTGAGCCCCCGCTGAGCCCCCCCCTCCGCTGAGCCCCGCGCTGAGCCCCCCCCTCCGCTGAGCCCCGCGCTGAGCCCCGCGCTGAGCCCCGCGCTGAGCCCCCCGCTGAGCCCCGCGCTGAGCCCCGCGCTGAGCCCCCCGCTGAGCCCCGCGCTGAGCCCCCGCGCTGAGCCCCCGGGCTGAGCCCCCCGCTGAGCCCCGCGCTGAGCCCCCCCCGCTGAGCCCCCCGCTGAGCCCCGCGCTGAGCCCCCGCGCTGAGCCCCGCGCTGAGCCCCCGGGCTGAGCCCCGCGCTGAGCCCCGCGCTGAGCCCACGGGCGATGAGAGCAGCCCGGCGGCCGGGGGACTCATGGACCGTCAGGAGGACGATGCACAGGAAGCGGGAGGTGGGGTCAGGGGAGGCCGGTGACCGCGAGGAGCCAGGTGCAGGGAGAGGGAAGCCTGCCTCCTGGGCGCTCGCAGGAGCAGAACACAACGGTCTGTCTCTGCGCCCGGAGGCCTGGAGCGTCCCGGACGGAGCCTGCAGCGGGCCGAGCCGCCGCGGCCATGGCTCGCGCACACAAGACGAGACACGCAGGATGGGACGTGTGTACCGCGGAGCTGGCCCTGCTCCCAGGGCCTCCCCGCGCATTCCTCCCAGTTACATAACGCGGTGTTTACGGCACTGGAGCCGCCCTCCCGCGGGCGCGGTGACCTTCAGCGCCAGGTGAGGGCGCGGCGGCCTCACCCAACGGCCCGGGGTGAAGGGGTGACAAGCGCAGCGCCACGCGCCACGGGGCCTTCCCGCCCGCCCAGGCTCGGGAGCGTGGCCTGGGCCAGGCCGGCCTGCCTGCCGCGGCTCAGGAGCCTCTCCGAGGGCCTCGGTGCCGCTCTGGATGGAGAACCAAAGGCTGCCGCCAGAGCGGTCCAGGAAGGCCGAGCGCATCCACGTGCGCCACCCGCAGCGCGCGGCCCCGGCCTAACGCGGCCAGGCCGGCGCAGGGAGCACACGTGTGGCCGCGGGTCACGGGGACCCAGAGAGGTGGCCGGCGGGAGGGGCACCGGTACCATCTAGCCTCTCAGAGACTCAGCAACCAAAGACCTGCTGCTCCCGGGACACGCCCCCTCCCAGGAACACGTCCACCCCGGGACACGCCCCCGGCTCCCTGGACAAGCCCACCGCGCTCCGGGACACGCCCACCCCTCTCCGGACACGCCCCTCCAGGGACACGCCCACTCCGGGGCACGCCCACCCCCATCCCGGAAGGTCCCAGCATTTTTCTTCCGGTGCTGATTCCTCAGATCATTCTCAGGAGGGATGTACTCTGTCCGTTGGGTAAAGGGGCTCCCCTCGCATTAACCAGCTCCTGAGGTTCTGGGCCCAGGTTCACGGTCACTGTCTCTGACTGCCTGAGTGGTGGCCGCACTCACCATGACGTCCCCCTTCAGGAGCTGGGCCGGCTCGATGGCGATGTAGATGCGACTCGGGTTTTCGGGGCCCACGTTGCTTTGGAAAAACAAGGAGGTTGTGGTCACGTCATCGCAGGGCTTCAGGGAGGAAGGCGTTTCGAGAAAAGCACCACCCCGGGGCCCGACCAGCTTCCGGAGCCGCGGGGACATGGCTCAGGAGCGAAGCTGCCAGCGGGCAGTGCTGAGGCCTCGGCGGGACTGCAGGCCCCCGGAGGGCAGGGGCGCGGAGGACACGGCCCCGCCTTGGCCTCTGGAATGAGCGGAGGGGGCGCGGGCCGGGCTGGGGCCATCGCGTCAGAAACAAGCAGCTGGTTCCCAGGGCGCCATGGGGCGGCGAGCACTCTTTCTGCCTCACTCATTTTCATGAACGTCACAAGGCGCTAGGCCAACACCAGCCAGCCCAGAACGGCCAGATTCTGAGCATGCTCCGGCCGGCTTGGCTCACGGTTAAGCATCAACCTGCAAACCAGGTCACAGTTCAATTCCCCAGGGCACAGGCCCGGGTTGTGCAGGCTCAAGCCTGTGTGGGGCGTGCAGGAGGCAGCGGATCCATGGCTCTCTCATCATTGATGTTTCTCTCTCTCTCTCTCTCCCCCTTCCTCTCTAAAGTCAATAAGAACATATTAGAAAGAAAAGTAAGTTGTAGAGCGTACATCGATCCTCTCTAAATGCAAAGGAGAGAGAAAGGCCGCCATAAAGGCCACCACAGGGACGTGCCTCCTTCCCCCAGCAGCGGGCCCGCCCTCCGTCCACCGCAGTGAGCCTGACAGCCGGGCGGGGAGGTGGGAGGCGGGGAGGTGGGGAGGAGGGGAGGCGGGGAGCCTGACAGCGGGGCGGGGAGGTGGGAGATGGGGAGGTGGGGAGGTGGGGAGGCGGGGAGGTGGGGAGGAGGGGAGGCGGGGAGCCTGACAGCGGGGCGGGGAGGTGGGGAGGTGGGGAGGTGGGGAGGCGGGGAGGTGGGGAGGTGGGGAGGCGGGGAGGCGGGGAGGTGGGGAGGCGGGGAGGCGGGGAGGCGGGGAGATGGGGAGGCGGGGGGGGGGGGGGGGGGGGGCGGAGGCGGCAGTGAAGCCAGCCGGGGACGCAGCACCAGCCGGCAGGACACTGACCTCGGCGTCCTCTGCCCACGCCCCTCCCGCACTAGCCCGGAGGCCGCACACTCACTAGATCCCCGAGGTGTAGACGGGCTGCATGGCCTGGTAGAGCTTCAGGAAGGGCCGGCACACTGCGGGGGGGAGGGGGGGTGTGATCGCCCGGGAGTGCGAGGAAGCACGCAGGCCCCGGGAGGGTGACTAGAGGAAGGCGCACTGAACAGCCCCACTCGCTGCTTCCGGGCTGGACTCAGCACCGCAGTCGGACGGCAGCGGGAGGGGCCCAGGGTCCTCTGGGCTGTTTGTCCTTCCTGAGAAGCAAGTGACCCACCACACAGGTGGCCTGTCCAGTCCTGACCAGGGCCCTCAGGATGGAGGGTGCCCGCCCAGAGGGAACGGGGAAGGGGGTCCCGGCGCCCGCCCGTCCAGCGGGGACACTCACCCCCGCCCACGTCGAAGTTGGGGGTGCCGTGCAGGATGACGAAATGCAGGAACAGGGGTGAGGCATTCATCTTCACCGTCCCCGACAGCAGCCCGCTGAGGAACTGGACGTACCTGCAGGCACAGGCAGTGAGCGGCTCAGGGGCACCTGGAGCCCAGCCCGTGGGGACTGGAGGGGGGCTGGGCCGGGCAGCCGGTGTCTCTGGTGGTGCCTGCACGCCCCCGTGTGCACATTCCCATCAGGGGACGGCTCTGCCCGGCCGGCGTGGCTCCGGGCCCACTCCCAGTCAGGGCACAGTCCTGGGTTTTGGGCTCAATCCCCTGTGTGGGGTGGGTGGGGGGCAGCTGATCCACGATTCTCTCTCGTCATAGATGTTCCTATCTCTTTCCTTCTCCCTTCCTCTCTAAGTCAAAAAAATATATTAAAAAAATAAAATAAAAACAATTAATGGGATGTTCCCTCGCTGGGCCCTGGGGCTCGGGGTGTGGAGGGACCGAGCAGGGGCCCAGCCTGCCACGCCTGATGCTGCCCGACCACGGCCCCCTCCTCCCGGGGCCTGACTCCACGTACAAGGAAACCCCCAGTATCTGACCATGGCGTGGACCCCGCCCAGGCCGGCCGCCCTCCGGCCGGACACCAGCAGGCTCAGCTTCGTTATGTTTTTAAAACCTCTAAGTCACGCCGCAGTGCACGCACTGTGCCCCGTTAGTTCAAACAGAGCGGCTGGATCTGTGCATGAAGCGCCCAGCAGGCATTTCTGCACGTTAAGCCACGTTCCGCCGCCGGCTGCCGGCGCTGCTGATGGTGAGGAGACAGGCTCCACCGAGCCCCTCGGTCGCCCGGAACTAACAGGAGGAGCGCCCGAGGTGGCATGGGGCGGAGGGATACAGGGCGGGGAACGGGGACCAGAGGCCCGGCTGCTGCGGGGCCCGGCCGCCAGGGGCTACGGCAGAGCCGCCGGGTCAGCAGGAGGCCGGCCTCCTCCGCCCAGCGAGCCGCCCTCCGCTCCGGGCCGCTCGGCCGCCCCGCGTCCACGCGGACACGCACCGCTTCTGGGAGGGCTGCATCAGGGCCGAGACCTTGTCGTCGAAGAACTTCTTCATGGCGAACCTGTCCAGGGCCTGGTCGGCGCTGGGGGAGAGACGGCTGTCAGAGCCGCGCCCACAGGTCCCGCTCCGGGCGGCACCAAGCCATCAACCTCGGCCCTCTTCCCGGTCCCGCCCCACGGACACGCCGAGGCCGGACCCGCCCCGCGGACACGCCGAGGCCGGACCCGCCCCGCGGACACGCCGAGGCCGGACCCGCCCCACGGACACGCCGAGGCCGGACCCGCCGAGGCCGGACCCGCCCCGCGGACACGCCGAGGCCCGACCCGCCCCGCGGACACGCCCCGCGAACACGCCGAGGCCGGACCCGCCCCGCGGACCCGCCCCGCGGACACGCCCCGCGGACACGCCGGGGCCGGACCCGCCCCGCGGACACGCTGAGGCCGGACCCGCCCCGCGGACACGCCCCGCGGACACGCCGAGGCCGGACCCGCCCCGCGGACACGCCGAGGCCGGTGGGCCCAGCTGCAGCCCACACCCCGAAGGAGACAGCGGCCCCCCAGGCCCAGGGGCGCCGCTGGCCACTCGCCCGGGCTTCGGAGGCTCTGGCGAGATGGGCGGGCGGACCACTTAGCGCCACGGGAGTGGACACACCCGAGGCCCAGAGGCGTGATTGGAACCCACAGGGGCGCCCGATGCTCCCACGGGGAGTCCCAGCCTGACACGCTCAGAGGTCAGACCACTCCACGCCGGCTCCTCCGGGCACCCCTCCCGGCTCCCCCACCCCGACCTCAGCACAGCCGTGGAACGTGCCGGTCAGACAGCGTCACAGGCTCACGGCAGCCCAGAGCTTCCTGGAAAACCAGGTCCGCATGTGGCCTCTGCTGGGAGACACGTGCTCACGGCTCCAGACACACGTCAGAAATGGGGGCCAGGCTGAGGTGCCGAGCAGACGGGAGGACGGCGGCCACCCCATTGGGCCGCCGGAGGGGCCGGGTCCCGGAGTTTTGTAGAAAAGCCCCTGCGCCCCTCGTCTGGAGGCCCCTCGTTTTGGTGGCCGGGGCTGTGCTCACGCTCGGCCAGCTGTGAGTGGGGCCTGCCTCCCTCGCGTCTCCAGGAGCTGGTGCCCGGAACTTTCCGTCTGGACCTCGGAGGGAGTCTGTGGCCCGGGCGCACCGCTCCCTGACGCTCCGGGGTGGCAGGCACGCTGACAGGCCCCCGTGGCTCTGCCGCCCGGGCGCAGTGGCGGGAGGGGCGGGCAGGGTGGGCGGGTGGGGAGCCACCTTCTGCCGAGGGCCCTGTGGGTGCGTCTATCGTCACCCGGGCCACACTCCCCGCTCACGTCGGCGGCTGCGCTGGGTCAGCGTGCCACGGACCCACGCCATGGCGGGGCCTGCCCAGCCGCAGCCGGCGTCCCGCGTCCCGAGAGGCTGGGCCGTGGACGGGGCAGCGTGTCCTCGCGGGCCGAGCGGGAAAGGCGGCTCTCGGCCCGCTCGAGGGTGACGGTGAGGAAGCCCCACCAGCCCGCCCGGCGGTCGGTGCAGACAGAGCCGCCTTGTGGGGCAGGAACACGGGGGCTCTGTGCAGGGGCCGCGGGAGGGAGCCTGGTCCCCGGCCAAGTGCCGCTGGCCTCGCCGAGGGCTGGAGCGGGAGCGCACACAGGGCTCATTATCCGCTCCTCCCGGGCGGGCGGGCGGGCGGGCGGGTGTTCCTCCCGGGGCCCCAGCTCCGTTTCCAGGGAAAACAGAGGGAGCAGGCGGCCTCTGCAGGGAGGAGGGGCTGGCTCCCTGAACTGGCTTCTGTTTCCTGGGACGGACGGACGGACGCAGAGGCACAACGTGGCCACTGAGACGCCGGGGCCGCGCAGGGCCGAGTGGACGGGGGTGCGCACGGGCTCCGGGGGTCTCGGGTGCCTGCGGCCCCCTTGCTCGCTGTGCTCCCATGGGGGGGCGGGAGCGGCAGCTCGTCCCTGCGGCTCATCCTGGGACGGCTCTTCCAGCTCCAAGAGCCGGCCCCGCCGCTCCTGAGCCGGCGCCGGACCCCACCAGCGTGTCCTCCTGTCGGGGGGAGCCTGACCTGCCTCCGGGGGACTCGAGGGACAGGATGCGAGTGCCCTGGCCGGCGTGCACACCCTGAGTGCGGCCATCTCTCCCCGGCCGTTCCCAGGGAGCGGGCTCCGCTCCTACTTTGAATATGGCGCTGCCCCCTGCAGCCCGGGGGAGGCAGTGCGTGCACGGTGTCTCCCAGGCCCCAGGTGTCAGCGTGTCCACGCGTGCACAGGCCTGTCCCCGACCGGGAGCATGGCCTCCGCCTGAGCTGGCTCTCCCGGGGCCGCACAGGGACAGGCCCGGCCTCCCGCCGCCCGGGCAGTGCAGCCTACCTGGCGGAGACGTTGGTGAAGTGCATGTAGCAGGCGATCACCACGCCGATGCGCCCCTTCCCGCCCTGCGGAGACAGGAGCGTCAGTGTTCCCGCCCCTCGCGCCGGGCTGGCTTCCCGTGGGTGAGGGCGGGCCAGCACGGGGCCAGCAGCCCGGGCAGCAGGGCACGCACACGGGCCCAGGGCAGAGGCGGTGCTGCCCTCCCACGGCCGCTCGGCCCCGCGAGGACAGAGTCCCATCGGCGGGCGTCCTGCCCACAGGCCCGGTCAATGACCAGACTGGGGGGTCCGAGCAGCACACTGGGTGCCTCTCTCTCTAAAAGGGGCTCCTGAGACCGGACACCTGCTCACGTGCCCGGCCGTGCGTGACCGAGGCCACTGCCCTGGGGACCTGGTCCACAGGCCGCTGCCCCCCGGCCCGGAGGGATTCTGGGAGGGAAGGGCGCCCCCCCCCCCCCGGGGCAGGAGGGATTCTGGGAGGAAGGGCGCCCCCCCCCCGGGGCAGGAGGGATTCTGGGAGGGCCCCCCCTCCGGGGCAGGAGGGATTCTGGGAGGGGAGCCCCCCCCCCCCGGGGCAGGAGGGATTCTGGGAGGGAGGGCGCCCCCCCCCCCGGGGCAGGAGGGATTCTGGGAGGAGGGCCCCCCCCCCCGGGGCAGGAAGGGTTCTGGGAGGGCCCCCCCCTCCGGGGCAGGAGGGATTCTGGGAGGGGAGCCCCCCCCCCCGGGGCAGGAGGGATTCTGGGAGGGGAGCCCCCCCCCCCCCCCCCGCCCGGGCAGGAGGGATTCTGGGAGGGAAGGGCGCCCCCCCCCCCCCAGGGCAGGAGGGATTCTGGGAGGGAGGCCCCCACCCCGGGCAGGAGGGATTCTGGGAGGGAAGGGCGCCCCCCCCCCCCCCCCCCGGGACAGGAGGGATTCTGGGAGGGAAGGGCGCCCCCCACCCCGGGGCAGGAGGGATTCTGGGAGGGAAGGGCGCCCCCCCCCCGGGGCAGGAGGGATTCTGGGAGGGAAGGGCGCCCCCCCCCCGGGGCAGGAGGGATTCTGGGAGGGAGCCCCCCCCCCCCCCCCCCCGGGCAGGAGGGATTCTGGGAGGAGGGCCCCCCGGGCAGGAGGGATTCTGGGAGGGAGGCCCCCCTCCCCCGGGGCAGGAGGGGTTCAAGGAGGGCCCCCCCCCCCCCGGCAGGAGGGGCTTGGGGGGGACCCCCCCCCCCCCGGGGCCCCCTCTTCCCCCCCCCCCACGCCCGGCTCACCCTGCAGTGGATGACGACCACGTGCTGCGGGTCGCTCTGCAGCCAGGACTCCTGCGCCTTGCAGATGGCGCACACCTTGTCCAGGGGCGGTGCGTGCAGCTCGGGCCAGCCCACGTCCAGCACCTGCGGGGACGCTGCCTCAGAGGCGGCCGGCGGAGACGGGCCCGGGGGACAAGACGCCAGGCCTCACCCGCCGCCGGCTCCCTGGGCGCCGCCCTGTGAACCGGAGTCAGGGTGCGACTCCGGATTCGGCGCCCAGGGGGGGCGTGCAGGAGGCCGGCCAACGGCTCTGTCACGGATGCCCCTCTCTCCCGCTCCCTTCCTCGCGAGTAAATTAGAAAAGTGCAGCCACGCCTGGCGGGGACGGGCAGGGGCCGCCCTGCTCACCGTGGCACCTGCCTCGGCCGGCGTCTCCGCAGACACACGGACCTGGAGAGGCCCAGGGCCAGGCGCTGCTGACCTCGCCATCGAGTCAGGGGGGAGTGAGCGGCCGGCGCCCGCAGGACGAGCGTCGGGAGAGGTCACCGACAGGGAGGGCGGGAGGGGGGGGCGGGGGGGGGGCGGGGGCGCACCTTCCGGTTGAGCCGGGTGAGGTCGTATCTCTTTTCCGAGAGGTTCAGCACCTGCGAAGGGGAGAAAGGAGTCGGACGCTGAGCTGGGCTGACACATGGCACTCAGCGCAGTGTGCAGGGTCAGAGCGGGACACAGGGGATGGTGTCCAGGTGTGCGGTCGTCACAAAACAAAAGGAACATACAAGGCCCTCAGGAGGGGCTCCGGCTGGAGGACCGGTCCCTGAGAAGCGGGGACACACACACACACACACACACGAGACACGGAACACCAACCTCGCCCCCCGCTCAGGAGGAGACCATGTGTGACGGGATTGGCAGGCCAGGCCACCGGGGCGTGTGGGACACGAGGGAGCCTCCCCCGCCGCCCCTGCCCTGCCCGCCCCCTCACTGCACTGTGTGCTTTAGGGACGGAACCTCTCCCACAGGCAGCCCTGCCCAGCTCAGGGAGCCCCACCGTGTCTTATCCACCCCCTGAGGGGCAGGACAAATGCGCCCGGTGCTCCTGTAACCAGCTCTGTCCCATGACCCTCGGCTGCCTGCCCTTCATCACGGCGCTCAGTCCCCACGTCTCAGCCAGCGCAGTGCCCCGTCCTCACGTTTACCGTCCCCCGTGGCCCGCTCAGCGTCCCGTCCTGTCCCCCCTCAGCGTCCCATTCCCTGACCCCCCTCACTGTCCCCGTCCCCCCTCAGCGTCCCATTCCCTGACCCCCCTCACTGTCTCCGTCCCCCCTCAGCGTCCCATTCCCTGACCCCCCTCACTGTCCCCGTCCCCCCTCAGCGTCCCATTCCCTGACCCCCCTCACTGTCTCCGTCCCCCCTCAGCGTCCCTTGTCCCCCCTCAGCACCCCGCCTCCCCCCGCTCAGTGTCCCCCGTCCCCGCCTCAGCGTCCCCCGTACCCCCTCAGCGTCCCTCGTCCCCCCTCAGCGTCCCTCGTCCCCCCCTCAGCACCCCGCCTCCCCCGCTCAGTGTCCCCCGTCCCCGCCTCAGCGTCCCCCGTACCCCCTCAGCGTCCCTCGTCCCCCCTCAGCATCCCTCGTCCCCCCTCAGCACCCCGCCCCCCTGCTCAGCATCCCCCGTCCCCCAGCTCACTGTCCTCGCTCCCTCACCGTCCCGCCCCCTCACCAGGTAGTTGTCGCCGTGCTTGGACCGCAGCATGCGCGTCACCTCCTGCAGGCTGTGCAGGTAGGCCTCCTCGGAGCAGCCGGCGGGGAAGGACACGGCGATGATACGCTCGGTGACGTAGGTGAGGTCCAGCTCGCGCCCGTCCTCCATGGTGGGGCTCAGCGCCGGCCTAGGGGAGGGGCGGTGTGAGGGACCCGCCGAGTCTGCTTCCGGTGTGGGCTCGTCAGACGTGCGGACGGTATCGGCGATCCGATCCGTGCT
This sequence comes from Pipistrellus kuhlii, assembly GCF_014108245.1. Taxonomy (NCBI): domain Eukaryota; kingdom Metazoa; phylum Chordata; class Mammalia; order Chiroptera; family Vespertilionidae; genus Pipistrellus; species Pipistrellus kuhlii. Next base: position 127,560 of record NW_023425525.1, read on the forward strand.
CAGGGCCTGGGGACCCTGCAGGGGGCCTCGCAGGAGGCGGGTCCTCTGTACCCCCCTCAGCCTGGCCTGTGGGACCCACCCATCCCCGTCCCGTCCCTGTCCCGGGCCCATCCCGTGCCCCGCTGGCAGCTCAGCCCTTGGCAGTGGCAGTGAGTGGCAGGTGTGGGTGCAGAGGCCCGACGGAGCGGCACCCTGGGGTGGGGGCGGGGGCGGGCGGCCGGAGCTGTCACCTGAGATGGGGACGCAGGTGTGAGGAGGGCAGGGGGAGGGAGCGGAGGAGCCAGCAGAGGGGGCGCTGCTAGGCGAGGGCTGTCGAGGGCTGGCTGTGCGGGCAGCCAGCCCAGACCTCCTCCCGCTGCTGGGGGACCGAGCTGGGCACCCCAGGCCGGGGGGTGTGTGGGACGGAGGGAGAACCTCCAGGCGAGAGGGCAAGGTCCCCCGCACGGGGGCAGCCGCAGTGAAGCCAGAGGATGTGGGCGCCAGAGCAGGTGAGCCCAGCTCGGCCACGGCCACTGCGCCAGCTGTGGGGCCACGGCCGCTGCGCCAGCTGTGGGGCCACGGCCGCTGCGCCAGCTGTGGGGCCACGGCCGCTGCGCCAGCTGTGGGGCCACGGCCGCTGCGCCAGCTGTGGGGCCACGGCCGCTGCGCCAGCTGTGGGCTTTGTGGCGATAGTTGTTCTGTTTACTACCTGAGTTTCTCTCTTCATTTGGAAAAATTCAAAAACACATAAGATGGCTTCTTAGCCTGGCAAGCACCCATCCTCTGGCTCAGAAACTGACTCACACCAGATCCCCTCCCCCCCCCCCCCCCGCCTCCCACCGAGGCTGAGGATCCAGGCACCCTTTAGAAACACCTGCGCCACGACCACCCTCACAGCAGCACCGCCCCGACCCCCGGCACTCAGCCTGGCCTCTGGCGCCGACCTGGGCCCTTACCAAGGGTCCCCTCCCTCACGCACACACACAGGGAGAGCCTGCCTGCCTCTGTGAACACGTGGGTCCAGAGAGGGCGTGCGCCCGCTGCCGCCGGGCTCGAGGGGCCTGCACGCGGGAGCCGGGCTGTGGCTCTGACGGGGCGCGTGCAGCTCCGGCACACGCCAGAATCAGGTCTGGGACCCCCAGCCCTCTCACAGCCGCCAGCCGGATTATTCCCGGAGGCAGCCACGGCCCAGGATCGGGGCTCTGAGCCGGGAGACCGCATCAGACACGCAGACGTGACGTGGACACGTGTCCCCTCCCTGTGACATGTGCTTACAAACAGGAGACCCGGTGACTGCAGTGAGGGAGGCCGGTCAGGACAGGCGCGCAGGCGAGGCGGGGACACTCACCTGGACGGCCGGCGGCAGTGGGGAGAAGCGGACAGCGAGGCGGGCCCCGGAGCCTGCGAGGAGAAGCACGGTCACCACGGCCTGGGGCCTGCGCCCACGTCAACCCGGGAGGAGCGGGCGCCCTGGTCACAAACGAGGTCACACGGCCACTCCTGTCACGTCACCGGAGGATGTCCGGTCTATCAGGCGATCTGGCCCCGGGGCAAGTGTCACAACTCCACAGCCCGCAGCGCAGCACCCGGCGCGTGAGAGCTCGTCTCTGCAGACAGGAGGCGCTCTCGGCACAGCCCCACCCTCCCGGCCACTGTGCCGAGGCACTGGAAGAGGACCCGCACCTACTTCCTCCTTCTTCTTTAAAAAAACATACATTTTGCCAAAACCGGTTTGGCTCAGTGGTAGAGTATCGGTCTGCGGACTGAAAGGTCCCAGGTTCGATTCCGGTCAAGGGCATGTACGTTGGTTGCGGGCACATCCCCAGTAGGGTGTGTGCAAGAGGCAGCTGGTCAATGTTTCTCTCTCATTGACGTTTCTAGCTCTCTATCTCTCTCCCTTCCTCTCTGTAAAATATCAATAAAATATATTAAAAAAATAATAAAATAAATAAAAAACATACATTTTATTGACTCTTTTAACAGAGAAGAAGAGAGATAGACAGAAAGCTAGAAATATCAATGAGAGAGAAACATCAACCAGCTGCCTCCTGCACACCCCCCTTCAGGGATGTGCCTGCAACCAAGGCACATGCCCTTGACTGGAATCAAACCCGGGACCCCTCAGTCCACAGGCTGACACTCTATCCACTGAGCCACACCGGCTTTGGCCCTACTTCCTTCTTAAGGCCCGCCCATTGGAAAGAAGCTTTGGGTCTTCGACTGTCTATGTGTGCGTGTGTGTACACGTGTGTCATACGCCAAGGGGCACTGAACTATTGCCCCTGTGTGTGCACATGTGTGCCATAGGCCAAGGCCCCTGTATGTATGTGTGCATGTGTATATGTGTCATACACCAAGAGGACACAAACTATTGCTCCTGTGTGTATGCACACGTGTGTGTCATACACTAAGGCCCATGTGTGTATGTGTATGCGCACATGTGTGTCATACACCAAGGCCCCTGTGTGTATGTGTGTGCACACATGTGTGCCACACAACAAGGCCCCTGTGTGTGCGTGCACATACATGTGTCATACACCAAGAAGAAATGAACTATTGCCCCTGTGTGTATGCACACGTGTGTGTCATACACTAAGGCCCCTGTGTGTATGTGTATGCACACTGTGTGTCACACACCAAGGGGACATGAACTATCGCAGGAAGTGTTCCCACAGGAGACAGACTCGGGGCCGCTCCCCATTCTCCCGAAAGCCCTCGGGCCCGGCCCCTTTCTCCTGCCTCGGGGAGCCCCACCTCGGCCCGCGTGCCTGGGACCCTGCTCTGTGGACAGCCGGGCACCCAGCGGAAGGTGACATGGGCCCTGCGAGCAGGGGACGGAGCCCCTCAGACAGGCTGACACCCTCCCCCCACGGCTCCCACGGAGGACGGGGTGAAAGCGAGGCCACGTCAGGGTCCACACACACACACACACACACACACGCCTTCCGGAAACCGGACAACTCCTGAGCCAGCCCACACCAGGGCGGTCCTGCCCGCACAGAGGCGGCCCCTCGTCCACTCGGTCAGGGGTCTTCCTGGCGGACGCATTTCCTGTCCTCTGCCTGCGAGGAGGGGTCTGACTGGCCGGGGTGGCCACACAGGATGCGTTCTCGGCGGCGGACAGACCTCGGGCGGGGCGGTCGCCCGGGGCTGCACGCTGGACGGACAGCTCCAAACAGGGCGGGTCGCCCAGGAGAGCAGGAGGGGCCGGCGAGCACGGTGCAGAGGCTCCCGTGTCTGGTGAGCGGAACCCGAGCCGCCAGCAGACACACCCACGGCCGCACGTGCGGGCCGGCAGCTCAGGAGCCGTCGGCGGCAGTGCCGGGCCGTGCTGGGCCGGCGGCGTCTGCACCAACGGCTGCCCGGCGAGAGCTGGTCACCGTGAGCACAGCGGCCCGTCAGCCACCGGCAGGGCCACGCCGGGGCGCCCGGGGCGGGCACGTGGCCGGCACGGGAAGGCCCGTGACTCACGCACGCGGGGCGTCTGGGCAGGCTGCAGCGTGGGTCTAAGCCCAGGTGGCCGTTCCCAGCGGAGGACAGGGACCCTGGAGGTCGGAGCCACACACACCACACCCTCCACAGAGCAGAGCCCAGAGGGGCTTCCCACGCTGCCCATGGGGCGGGCGGGGCCGGACGCCTTTCCTTGGTCCTGGCTCCCCCTCAGACTGCCTGGCCCAAACCAGACTCGGTCCCTCTGCACGGAGACCCGTCTCTGCAGAGCAGGCCCACGGGAGCCAGTGCCCCTCCGGCCACGTGACCTGCTCCACGTGACCACGGGGAACCGAGGGCGGGAGAGGAACTGTCAACGGAGAGGAAGTGCCGTACGAGGTCACTCAGGGGCAGTGTCCCATGTCGGGCAGGCGGTGCTTCCTGAAGACACGTGTGCACATATGTGCACATGCACAAGCTCACACAGGCATACACGCGCAGCACACACATGCACCGCGGGCCTGCCCTGGGGTGCGTCCTGCAGGCAGAAGGGCCTGGAGAGCACATTCACAGGCAGCAAGTGACACCTGTGCGGGGTCGATGCCACGGCGACGGGTGAGGGGCGGGACCTGGCCGGGCCGTGAGCCTGGGTGACCTGCCCCGCCCCATAGCCGCCCTCACCCTCTTCCCTGCTCCTCAGACCCCAGCATGGCCCACTCCCTCCGCCCAGGGCCTCTGCACGTGGTGCGGGGCTCCCTCCCCCTGGGCAGCCGCTCCTGGCTGACTAACGCCTGCCCCTCCCCTCAGCTCAGACAGCCTCTTCCCGCAACGGCCCCGGCCCCACTCACAGGTCCCGCTGCCGCCTCCTCACAGCCTCCCGCACGGAACGCCCTGGTGTGGACTGCCACGCTCTGCGTCCGCCAGCCGCCGGCTCAGCGGGGGGGGAGGCCCGACCCCCGGTGCCTGCACGGAGCGGGTCTGGGCAGTGGGAGGCGTGGGTGCTGCCCACACTTCAGTGGTGAACCTCGCTCGCCCCTCTCAGGGACCGAGTCCCCGAGCGGCTGACGGACCTCGCAGTGGCAGAGCGGAGGCGAGGCTGTGGCAGCCGGTCTACGGCGGGGCCGGGCGGCGAGTTTAGGAGAACTGTCCCGGCACAGCCTCTGCTGAGCACAGTGACAGAAACCCGGGAACGCGCCCCCAGGGACCCCTGGACTCTGCTCGCTGACTGGGGGCTCAGCAGCTGTGCCAACTGGGGTCCTGTTCCCCAGGTCCCACTGGCGCTGTCTGCTGGGGTCCCCGGCTCCCCGGTGGCTGGCTCCTGGCCCTCCCCTTCCCCCAGCCCCCGGAAGGGCAGCACGCGGGTCCGGGCGGGAGGGCCGCACGGCCGGCCCCCGGCCCCCGCCCCCCGCCGGCCCACGCCCTCTCTGGCTTCTGGACGTGAAGCAGCAGAAGCTCCTTGGCAGGTGCCACCCCGGGAGCCGGGGCGAGGCCAGCGGCCGTGGCGAGGACGCCTGCATTCCGGAGCTGAGCTGCGCGCCCTCTCAGCGCCCGGGCCCTGCGCGCCCTGAGCGCCCGATCTGTCTCTGCGCACCGGCCCTGAGAGCCTGCGCCCTGCGAACTGCTCGCTCCGTCCGGGAAAAGGAACAGGGCGGACGCTGAGTAACTAACGGGAGCCCGCGGCTGACGAGGAAGCGGCTGCCTGGGGGAACCCGCACAGGGTCACGCACAGGGAACGGATGTGACTTTCCAAGGCCATGACCAGCGACACACCTGGAGGCGGTGCTCCTTCCTCCGGCTCACCGTGGGGGCGGGCCGGCGGGCGGGACACTGCCTGGGGCCCCGCCGCTGCAATCCCAGCACCGCGCAAGGCCACCCCCTCTCCAGCTGCCTGATGGGGGGGGGGGAGCACCTGGCCTCCGGGGACTCAGGGCTGAGCCGGGCTGAAGGAGGAAGCGTGTGCGGCCGAGGCGGCCTCAGGCCGGTTCTGAGCGCGAGGTAAACGCCAGCCACGAATCGAAGCCTTGTTCTCCGGCGCCAGGGGACAGGCCTGCACCCGGACTCCCCGCGCCCCCTCTGGACAGGGAGCAGCCGGAGGGCCCGCCCCACCGCCCGCGAGGAGACAGACGGGGCGCAGCTTCCCAAGGGACGAGGCCAGCCGCCCCCTCGCCCCCCGGGACAGGACACAGGACAGGGTGCCGCGTCCCTATCAGGAAGGCCCCTCAGCCTCACCACCGAGGGGGTGCAGGGACCGGAGAACTGGCGCCGCGGCAGAGGCAGAGGCTGAGGCTGAGGCAGAGGCAGAGGCAGAGGCTGAGGCAGAGGCAGAGGCTGAGGCAGAGGCTGAGGCAGAGGCAGAGGCTGAGGCAGAGGCTGAGGCTGAGGCAGAGGCTGAGGCAGAGGCTGAGGCAGAGGCTGAGGCTGAGGCAGAGGCAGAGGCTGAGGCAGAGGCTGAGGCAGAGGCTGAGGCAGAGGCAGAGGCTGAGGCAGAGGCTGAGCTGAGCAGAGGCTGAGGCAGAGGCTGAGGCAGAGGCTGAGGCTGAGGCAAGAGGCTGAGGCGAGCAGAGGCTGAGGCAGACGCATGAGGCAGAGGCAGAGGCTGAGGCAGAGGCAGAGGCTGAGGCAGAGGCAGAGGCTGAGGCAGAGGCTGAGGCGAGGCAGAGGCTGAGGCAGAGGCAGAGGCTGAGGCAGAGGCTGAGGCAGAGGCTGAGCAGAGCAGAGCTGAGGCAGAGGCTGAGGCTTGAGGCAGAGGCTGAGGCAGAGGCAGAGGCTGAGGCAGAGGCTGAGGCTGAGGCAGAGGCAGAGGCTGAGGCAGACGCAGAGGCAGAGGCAGAGGCAGAGGCAGAGGCTGAGGCAGAGGCAGAGGCTGAGGCAGAGGCAGAGGCTGAGGCAGAGGCTGAGGCAGAGGCAGAGGCTGAGGGCAGGAGGCAGAGGCTGAGGCAGAGGCAGAGGCTGAGGCAGACGCAGAGGCAGAGGCTGAGGCAGAGGCAGGCAAGGCAGAGGCTGAGGCAGAGGCTGAGGCAGAGGCAGAGGCTGAGGCAGAGGCTGAGGCAGAGGCTGAGGCAGAGGCAGAGGCTGAGGCAGAGGCTGAGGCAGAGGCAGAGGCAGAGGCTGAAGCAGAGGCTGAGGCAGAGGCTGAGGCAGAGGCAGAGGCAGAGGCTGAGGCAGAGGCTGAGGCAGAGGCAGAGGCAGAGGCAGAGGCTGAGGCAGAGGCTGAGGCAGAGGCAGAGGCAGAGGCTGAAGCAGAGGCTGAGGCAGAGGCTGAGGCAGAGGCAGAGGCAGAGGCAGAGGGCTGAGGCAGAGGCTGAGGCTGAGGCTGAGGCAGAGGCTGAGGCAGACGCAGAGGCTGAGGCTGAGGCAGAGGCTGAGGCAGAGACCGAGGCCGAGGCAGACGCAGAGGCAGAGGCAGAGGCTGAGGCTGAGGCAGAGGCTGAGGCTGAGGCAGAGGCTGAGGCAGAGGCTGAGGCAGAGGCAGAGGCTGAGGCAGAGGCAGAGGCTGAGGCTGAGGCAGAGGCTGAGGCAGAGGCAGAGGCTGAGGCTGAGGCTGAGGCAGACGCAGAGGCAGAGGCAGAGGCTGAGGCAGAGGCTGAGGCTGAGGCAGAGGCAGAGGCAGAGGCTGAGGCAGAGGCTGAGGCAGAGGCTGAGGCTGAGGCAGAGGCAGAGTAGAGGCTGAGGCAGAGGCTGAGGCAGAGGCAGAGGCAGAGGCTGAGGCTGATGTCAGAACCAGGATGACACCCTCCGCCCAGCTCACCCGGGAGCTGAGGCTCTACTTGCCGATCTGTCACCAAACCCGGACTCGAGCCCTGAGGGAGGAGGAGGCTGTGACGCTGGACATGCAGGAGGGAGGGACGGTCCCCAGACCTTCCCACAGTCAAGCCTGACCCCCGATGCGGGCACCGGCGAGGGCCACGAGGCAGAGTGAGGCGAGGTGGGCGGCCGCAGACCCAGAGCCAAGTGCAGCCGCAGCTCGGCCGGCGGGGCTCATGCGCTGGGCGGGGCCCGGGCTCCTGTCTCGGGAGGTACAGACGCACACAGAGGGCACACAGGGCGGGCGGACTGGTCCGCCCACACCCCTCCTCCCCGTCTGTCATGGGGGGGCGGGGGGAACCTCCAGACCGTCCGCACATGCCCTCCCAGGCCGCCCGGTGTACCCGCCTGAGGGAGGGACTCCCTGGCTGGGGTCCTGGTCCTGGCCCGGCATGCTCATGGCGGCCTGGGGCCACACTGCTGAGCACGGCTGTCCCCGGGAGGAGCGAGAGGGTGGTGCGGACACGGCGTGGACCACAGGCCAGGGCTCCCCACCTCACACGCGTCCACCGCCCTCCGCGGGGGCCGGCCCCGAGCGCCGTCACACTGAGCTCGCGCCCGGCAGACACCGCTCGGCGGCCGTCCGCGGGGCAGGTGCTGCCGGTTAGGACGTGCCGGACTGCAGCTCGTGCTGCTGGACGGACCGGCGGTGGGGCCTTTCCGGAACCGCGGCCCGGAGGCCGCACGGCCCGGAGGCCACACGGCCCCGGAGCCCAGCCACGCCAGCCCTCCCCGGCGACGGAGGGAGGGCTGCTGTTCGCTTTTTCCTTTTCACCTTTTAAAAAAACACATCCTTATTAATTTCAGAGAGGAAAGGAGAGGACGAGAGAGATAGAAACATCCACAATGAGCCCTGCACACCCCCACCTGGGATTGAGCCTGCAACCTGGGCCTGTGCCCTTGACCAGAATCGGACCCGGGACCCTTTAGTCCGCAGACCAACGCGCTCTCTGCCTGCTGAGCACACCGGCCAGGGCGGGCTGCTTTGTCAGTCCTTGTGGAAGTCTATTGTTTAGAGCAGAACAGGACGCCCAAAGTCACAAAGCTGGGGGTGCAGCTGCAGATCCGGGCCACGCCGACACCGAGGCTGACGCCGCCCCGGGCCCGGAGCCAAGGGGCCCGGAGACGCCGCGGCAGCGATGCAGGCGGGAACCGCCCTGTGCCCGGGCGTCTCCGGACCGGACGCTCTCAGGAGGACGGCTGCAGCGCACCCTTCGGGGGAGCCAGAGCGGTGACACCGTCACAGGGCGAGGGGACAGGGCGGCCGCTGCCCCGCGCCGGCGTCGTCCCAGAAGGCGTTGCCGTGGGGCGCGTGCTGCCGGGCCCTGTCCAGGTTGGCAGGAAACGGCCTTCACTCTGGAACACCGCGCAGAGCTGAGGCCTGTCCTGACCCGAATGCCACGCTGGCCCTGCCTCTCGGACGGAACAGTGAGCACTGAGGCCGGAGGTTAACCATTAGCCAGGCTCTGCGCTGCCGAGTACCAGGGACACCACAGCGTGGCCGGCCAGACCCTTCCCACTCGCACAGGCTACTGGCTGCCTCAAACCCGGCCGTGAAGAGGCAGTGGCGAGGGGAGCTGGGCCGGTGGGGTGGCTCCTCGCCTCTGCGGGGCGCCCTCTCCGTCTGGGGCGTCCTCTCCGTCTGGGGCGTCCCTCTCTGTTTGGGGGCGTCCCCTCCGTCTGGGGCGTCCCCCTCCGTCTGGGGCGTCCCCCTCCATCTAGGGGCGTCCCCTCTCCGTCTGGGGCGTCCCCTCCGTCTGGGGCGTCCCTCTCCGTCTGGGGCGTCCCCTCCGTCTGGGGCGTCCCCTCCGTCTGGGGCGTCCCCCTCCGTCTGGGGCGTCCCCCTCCGTCTAGGGGCGTCCCCCTCCGTCTGGGGGCGTCCCCTCCGTCTGGGGCGTCCCTCTCCGTCTGGGGCGTCCCCTCCGTCTGGGGCGTCCCCTCCGTCTGGGGCGTCCGTCCCCTCCGTCTGGGGCGTCCCCTCCGTCTGGGGCGTCCCTCTCCGTTTGGGGGCGTCCCTCTCCGTTTGGGGGCGTCCCCTCCGTCTGGGGCGTCCCCTCCGTCTGGGGCGTCCCTCTCCGTTTGGGGGCGTCCCCTCCGTTTGGGGCGGTCCCCCTCCGTCTGGGGCCGTCCCCTCCGTCTGGGGGCGTCCCTCTCCGTTTGGGGGCGCCCCTCCGTCTGGGGCGTCCCTCTCCGTTTGGGGGCGTCCCTCTCCATTTGGGGGCGTCCCTCTCCGTCTGGGGGCGTCCCCTCCGTCTGGGGCGTCCTCTCCGTTTGGGGCGTCCCCTCCGTTTGGGGGCGTCCCTCTCCGTTTTGGGCGTCCCTCCTCCGTCTGGGGCGTCCCCTCTCCGTTTGGGGGCGTCCCCCTCCGTTGGGGGGCGTCCCTCCGTCTGGGGCGTCCCTCTCCTCTGGGGGCGTCCTCTCCGTCTGGGTCGTCCCTCTCCGTTTGGGGGCGTCCCTCTCCGTTTGGGGGCGTCCCCTCCGTCTGGGGCGTCCCTCTCCGTCTGGGGCGTCCTCTCCGTCTGGGGCGTCCCCTCCGTCTGGGGCGTCCCTCTCCGTCTGGGGCGTCCCCTCCGTCTGGGGCGTCCCCTCCGTCTGGGGCGTCCCCTCCGTTTGGGGGTCCCCTCCGTGGGGCGTCCCTCCGTGGGCGTCCCCTCCCGTCTGGGGCGTCCTCTCCGTTTGGGGGCGTCCCCTCCGTCTGGGGCGTCCCCTCCGTCTGGGGCGTCCTCTCCGTCTGGGGCGTCCTCTCCGTCTGGGGCGTCCCTCTCCGTCTGGGGCGTCCCTCTCCGTTTGGGGGCGTCCCCTCCGTCTGGGGCGTCCCTCTCCGTCTGGGGCGTCCCTCTCCGTTTGGGGGCGCCCCTCTCCGTCTGGGGCGTCCCTCTCCGTCTGGGGCGTCCCTCTCCGTTTGGGGGCGTCCCCTCCGTCTGGGGCGCCCCTCTCCGTGGGTCAGGCGGGAGGAAGCGGCCAGGAGTTCCTGTGAAGAGAAGCCGAACGGCCCCGCCTTTCACTGCCGCCTTCCCACAAGTCCCGGTGCCTCTTACCCGCCGAGGCCGGCGCTGCGGGCGGGGCGGCGGATAGAAGCAGCCTGCGTGCGAGAGCGCCTGCGGTTAGAGGGCGGCAGGTGCCGGCTTCCTGGGAAGCCCTCGCCGCGGGGCCAAGGTCAGGTGCTTCCTGTCCCGGGAGCCAGGAGCGTCTCCGGGAAAGGCTGCTCCCTCCGGCGGGAACGGGTCCCGTCTCGCCAGCACCCGGGCTCAGGGCAGGCTCCCCCGTGGGGCGGCACCAGGGCTCCGGCCTCACGCCTGCCCACCTTCCTACGTGTGACCTTCACCGTCCCCACCGCCTCTCCGTGTCCTCCAGGCCTCCTGGGCACGCAGGCACACACATGCACATGCTATGCATGTATCTACGCACAGCACTGTGCACACGTGTACGCACCCCCCGCCCACGGTGCGTGCATGTACGTATCACAGGTACCTGCGCGCGCACACCAAGTGCATGCGTGTGCGTGTGCACGCTGTCAGGCGCACACAAAGGTGCAGCTGCGGAGCTCAGGCCGCCCTGGGGTAACCTGAGCCGCGGTGTCGCCTTTCACAGAAGCCGCCCCATCCCTCTTAAGTGAGACAACGGAGGCGCCCAGCTTAGGAAACACGCTTGGTTTCAGAGGATTCTCCTCGCGGGAACCACAGGCAGGAAGACCGTGCACCCGGGGAGGCCTGTACCTGCCCCAGGCTGGTGCGCTGCCCGCCCACCCACATGCTGGGCATGGCCTCCTCCAAGGACCCAGCCTCCTGGACACACAGGACTCAGCCAGGAGGGTTCTCCCCCCAACGGCCCCCACGCCCTCCCCCCAGACGGCCCCCCCCACTGCCCTCCCCCCAACGGCCCCCATGCCCTCCCCCCAGACGGCCCCCCCCACTGCGCTCCCCCCAGACGGCCCCCCCACTGCCCTCCCCCCAACGGCTCCCCCCACTGCCCTCCCCCCAGACGGCTCCCCCCACTGCCTCCCCCCAGACGGCTCCATGCCCTCCCCCAGACGGCCCCCCCACTGCCTCCCCCCAATGCCCCCATGCCCTCCCCCCAACGGCTCCCCCCCACTGCCCTCCCCCCAGACGGCCCACCCCACTGCCCTCCCCCCCAACGGCTCCACCCCACTGCCCTCCCCCCAGACGGCTCCCCCCACTGCCCTCCCCCAGACGGCTCCACCCCACTGCCCTCCCCCCAGACGGCTCCACCCCCACTGCCCTCCCCCAGACGGCTCCCCCCCCCACTGCCCTCTCCCCCAACGGCCCCCACTGCCCTCCCCCCAGACGGCTCCCCGCAACAGCTCTCCCCCAGATGGCCCCTCCACGGCTCCCCCCGCCATGGCTCTGCCCCCAGAAAGCTTCTCCCCAAACGGCTCCACCCCCATGGCTCCCCAGACGCAGGAAGAGGAGAAAGGCCGCGGAGGCTGCGGGCTGGAGGCCTTTGCTGCCCACTGACTGCCCAGCGCAGACTTGCGTCCCCGTTCCCTGTGCTCCCAGAGCTGAGGGCGCACCTGGGGCCTCATCCCGGCATCACGCGCTGGAGCCCCAAGACAAGGGTCCAGGTCAGGCCCGGACGAGTGTCCGGGTCACGCCTGAGCCTGTCTCCTGCGGGCACCCTGGGGCGCACACGCAGCACAGGGACAGCTGGGCAGGCGGGACTCAGTCCCAGGAGCCGGACCCCGCCCGGCCTCTCCCGATCCGTCACCAGAAGCACAGGCGGCTGCTGGGACCACGGCCCTCAGGAGCCACGCCTGTGACCGACAGGCCCCGCCGCGCCTGAGCCCCTCAGCCAGCCGGGCCCCTGCTCCGGCCGCGCCCCACTGCGCCCACCTCACAGCCCGAGGCCCAGGACGCCAGCCTGGACACGGCGCCGTGCAGACGCCTCTCCGGGCACGTGCTGAGGGCACCCTGGTTTAAAACAGAGGCGAGACCCCGACACGCGCAGCACAGCCTTTCTCCCCGTGGCTGCGCCCGCTGTGCCCCTGGCCTCGGCCGGGAGCTCGCTCTTCCTGCCCAGCCGCTGAGCTGAGGTGGCCAGGCAGGAGTCTCCGGGGCCGGACACCGGTGCTCCATGCCGGCCGCAAAGGAAGGAACCGAATGGGAGCTCGGGGGCCTGGCCTGGCCCCACCCAAACCGGGGAGTCCCAAGGTCACCTCTGGGGCATGGGTGTCATTCATCCAAAATGTGGGCCCAGGTCCTGGAAGGTTCTGGGCGGACACAGGGGGGAGAAGGAAAGGCTCGGTGTGTTCTGCCGGGGCGGGGGGAGGGGGAGGGGAGGCCTGGGACAGGCTCCGGGGAGGGGAGGAGGGGAAGGGCGAGAGAGGAGGGGGTGGTTCCCACGAGGAGGGGGTGCGCTGTGTGAGCGTAGCAGGCAGCCAGGCCCGAAGGGACCCAAGCGCTGCAGGGAGCACCTGCCACCAGGCTCAGCCACCAGACGGCAGGGCAGGCCCCGCCTGGACCCTGTGCCAGCCGCGGGCAGGTGCCGAGTCCCTGGGATGTGGGGACACGCCTGCCGACACCCTGGAGGGGTGGACCCCCCCCCCCCCCCCCCCCAGGTATGGAGGGAGGCCCCGCAGTGACTCCCTGTCCTCGGGGCCCTGTCCACAAAGGGCAGGGCTCTGCAGGCACTGCCAGCGGGGGCTGAGGGACCCTCTGCAGCCAGCGCCATCCGGTGCCTCCGGTCCCCGGGCGGCGGCACCTGTCCGCTTCCTGCTCCAGAGCCACGCATGGCAACAGCCGCAGACGGTGAGCATGGGGCTCCGCACAGAGAGGGGGGCTCCAGCTCAGGTATCGGGGTCCCTGCGGGGCACAGCGGGCGGGAGCTGGGCGGGGGCTGGGCGGGGGCTGGGCGGGAGCTGGCGGGAGCTGGGATGGGCGCTCACACGGGACAGGACCTGGAGGCGTGGGGGACGCCCCTCGGGGGGCCGGCCCCTGAGGAGGCCCCGAGGACTCACCTGCCCAGGGGCACACAGGGCCAGCAGGAGGGTCCCCAGAAAAGCTGGGCGTGATGAGCGAGCGGGCTCCCGCAGCTGACCCCGACTGCGGCCGAGGACGGCCTCCGGAGGAAGCGCCCGCCGCGCACACACAGCACTTCCTCCTCCACGTCTGGGACCCCGTCTGCCGTGGAGCGGGCACAGGTGCCCACGGCGCCGTGTGAGGAGGGGGCTCCGCGGGGCCACCAGGCTCAGCGCCGCCCGGCCTCCTTCCTCCCGGAGCCGCCTCCACGCAGGAGCGGAGGAGAGTCCCTGCTCCCGGCCGGAGCTGTGGGGACGGGGACGCAGCCCCTCAGCCACCACGGTCCTCCCCCAAGACGCCGATGCTGTGAGGCCCCCCAAACGCAGGCCCAGGAGTCACAGATGCGGCTCCCACCGCTGGGGCCGGCTTCCTCGTCTGCGAACCCGAGCGACGAGGGCGGGCGTGGAGGGGGCGGAGGAGGAGGGAGTGGAAGTGTGAGGGAGACGGAGGGTGTGGTGCTCTGAGGGCAGCTGGTGGCGCTGGCTGTTCTGGGCAGGAAGGGCGGTGAGGGGCAGGCAGCACCCATTGCCCAGGCGCAGCCCCTGCTCCCCCCCCCGCCCCGCCCTGTCCCGAGTTCGCTGCAGGCGCACAGCGCGGACCCAGCGCGGACCCGTCTGAGTGACCAACGTCTGTGGCTGCGGGGGCGGCAGCCGCCTCGTCCCACCGCAGGGCCTATTTATAACCCTCAGTCCCAAGTTCCTCCGGGAGCCGCGGTGCTTCCTCCAGGGGCTGCTTATTACCGGCCAGGTCCTGACTCATGTCCTCATGGGGCAGGGCACTCTGCTGGCACCCCGTCCTCACACACGCACATGCACGCACACACACACACACACACACACACACACGCAACAGCCCCTCCCCTCTCCAGAACCACCTTCTATGCTGGTCTCACCTACCAGCAAGTGCACATGTGCGCGCACACGCACACGTGTGCATGCACTTTCATGCACAGATTGTATACACCTGCACACACACAGAAGCCCCTTCACTCTCCAGAACCTCTGGCTTCCGCTCCCTCTCCCACTGGGAGGCCCGACAGGCAGGACCCGGCCTTCCCGTGCCCTCGGACCCGGGGCCGTTAGGGCGGGCGACAAAGTAAGCGGACCAGTGGCTGCGACGCAGGGGACAAGCACACGAAAAGCAGCGGCTTTGGACGCGAAGCCGGCGGCGGACACGCAGTTAGCGGGGCCCGAGGCTGATTCCATCGGACAGCACCCTGTGGCCACAGAGGGAGCGGCCCGCCCGGGAGACAGCTGGCCGGGGCGCGGCACGGGAGGAAACGGCTGTCAGCGTGGCGAGAAATGCGGAACCCAGCGCCGTGACTCAGCGCAGAGGCCATCTGCAGGGCCACGTGCGGTGGCTCCCCTCGGGCGTGCTGCGGAAGGCAGAGCCACAGGCGGGACCAGGGCTGGGAGGACGGTGAGACGGCTCAGGGCGGTGAGCGTGCGGTGACGCCCGAGCGGTGGACACGTCACCGCACAGCTGTCCAGACGCACAGAAGGCACAGCCCCTGGGCTACAATGCCGACAGCGCCCACAGCAGAGCCCTGGCCGGCTCCGTGGGCTGGAGCGTCCTCCCCATCCTCCAGGCTGGGGCTGGCTCCTGGCCGGCACTCACAGGATCAGCCAGCGCACGCACGAGTGAGTGGACAGCAGATCAGCGTCCCTCTGTCCCCTCCCTGAGATCAGTGAGAAGACTGTGTGGAAAGAAAAGAGATGCCCAGAGCCCGATGGCCTCCTCTCACAGTTTACGGGGCTGGCGGCGGGTGTGGGCACTGGGCCTCCCTACCTGCCCATTCTCGTAAACTTCAGTGCCCGAAACATAAAGCCGCCAGTTACGCCTGCAGTTCGCTGTGGGGAAGGTTGTGGAGAGCACAGGCGGGAAGACCTCGGCCACTAGGGGCGCAGTGTGCTGGCCCCCGCCAGGCCCCCCAGTGGCCAGGTGGGGTGTAATGACACCACCCACCCAGCCGGTCGGAGGGTCCCCTGAGAGTGCTCGGAGGGCCCCGAATCCATCACCAATCCCCCAGCACACTCCGATCCCGCCCGTGCATCTCCTCCTGCCGAGGCACCGGCCCTCGCAGTGGTAAACAGCGCCACGCACTCACAGAGGGACGTCCACGGCACACAGACTCGGGGCCTGGGAGGGCCTGGGAGGGCCTGGGAGGGCCGGGCCCCAGCTCAGCCACTACCGCCCGCCGGCCGCACAGGCCCGAGACGCAGACCTACGCCGGGGAGACGTCCACTGGGCACCTTGCCGGGACCATGCACAGGAGCCCCCGGAGAAGGGCTGTCGGGGGTGGGAGGGGTGTGTGTGACATTAGCGCTGCTGGGTCGCCAGCAAGTGGACACACGCCGGCCTTCCCTCCCCGCCCCCTTTGCCCCCCCCGCCCCCGCCGGTCCCAGGACGGGGCCCATGGAGAACAGCCAGTTTCCGTGTCCCGACCCCGTCCCTTGAAGAGGAAGGCAGCAACCAGTGTGACAGAGCCACACAGGGGTCGGGACACACACGCATGTGGTCACTGGGCCACGGGCTGCAGGTCCTGGTACTCAGCGTCCCTCCGCTGACCACAGAGGCTGAGCACCCAGCTTCCGTGGATGCCCAGCAGGCACCCACACAGGCCCAGGACCCCTGCCTGCGGCCCCACCCTCAGGGCCACCTCCGAGCCTGAGACACCGTGTAACTCCCCGAGGCGGGCCGGGGCCAGGCGGGCTCAGGCACGGCCGGTGCTCACCGCGGCCTCCCGCTCGCCGAGTGGACTCGGTAAAGATGTGCCCGGGCCACGTCGAGGCTGCTCGGCCTTCCTCCCGGCAGGAAGGACCGAGGGACACTTCTCCAGCTGGCGGTTCTGCAGGCACCCACCCCCTCCTGACGGAGCGAGACGCCACGCGGCCACTGCCACGTGCTCTGCCGCCGCCACCCAGCCCACGCGCTGCCCCTCCCCGCACGCCGGGCGACGGGCAGGCCCCGCCCCCGCACACTCACAGGGCCCAGGTCACCGGCGCTGGCCCTGTCTGCGGCCACCTCGACCGCACCTCGTCCTGGTCTGGGCACCGGGGCCTGGCGCCGTGTCCCCGGCCGCTAGCAGATCCAGGAAGGAGAGGGGACGCACTGGGTCCAAACTCCACGCCTCCCGGCAGGCGGCTCCGGGCAGCGGAGCCCGGGAGGGGCGGAGAGGTGGCGATGGGGCCGGCAGGGACTGGGAGGCCTAGGCCGGAGGCCTGCTCCAAGACACTTTATGGCTTTCTCATGGCTCCACTGGGGCCCCGTCACCGTTACCACGGCGACTGTAAACAAACAGGCTGCACCCAACCGCACCTGCCGACGTGGCACCTGCAGCCTCCGGTATCAGCAGCCTGTCCCACAGCGGCAGGTGGCCAGGCGGCAGGTGGCCAGGCGGACAGGTGGACAGGACAGAGGGGCCTCGCACCGGAGCCACTGTGCCTGGGAAAGGGCGTGTCCGTGTGTCTGGCTGTGTGTCCGTGTGGCCCAGTGTGTGAGTTTGCAAGGGCTGGGTTAGGAGAGTGCGTGTGGGTGTGCGGTTGACCGTGGATGACTGTAACCTCAGGGTGAGCCCAGGTGACGGGGTCGGTTGGACCCTGCAGCACAGACCCGGCCTCCGTGGCTGCATTTCACAGTCAACCCTCCTGGGGCGAGCCGGGCACGGACCAACACCTTCCCACCAGTTCCTCTAACACCCGGTGCAGCTCAGGCCACGCCCCCATCGTGTGGGTCACGTGGACAAGCGCCCAGGAACCCCATGGACCCCACGGACACGGAGACCCTGTGCATGTGTCCACACGCAGCTGGACAGCCGGACGGCTCCACTCCGACCTCCTCAGGCAGCTGCCAGGATGCCCCTGACGGACTGAGCCAAGGACGCTCATGCCCCAGCCGGAGGGCTCTCCGTGGCTCCCTGGAGTGTGGGCACTGCCTGCGTGTCCTCCCCGCTGTCCCCTGGGGGCCTGCACCCTCTCTCCCCTCAGGACGCTCGACACCTTAGACCGCCCATGCCCTCGTGCTGCCTCTTCAAAGGCCACCTCTGCTCAGAGTCCTGGGGCGGGAACCCCTGCTCAGTGTCTGCCAGGCACCCACACATGCACACTCGTACACACCCAGTCACACACGCACACTCGTACACACCCAGTCACACACGCACACTCATACACACCCACAGTCACACACGCACACTCGTACACACTGTCACACACGCACACTCGCACACACCCACAGTCACACTCGCACACACCCAGTCACACATGCACACTCGTACACACCGAGTCACACACGCACACTCGTACACACCCACAGTCGCACACGCACACTCGCACACACCCACAGTCGCACACGCACACTCGCACACACCCACAATCGCACACGCACACTCGTACACACCGAGTCACACACGCACACTCGTACACACCCAGTCACACACGCACACTCGTACACACCCACAGTCACACACGCACACTCGTACACACCCACAGTCGCACACGCACACTCGCACACACCCAGTCACACACGCACACTCGTACACACTGTCACACACGCACACTCGCACACACCCACAGTCACACTCGCACACACCCAGTCACACACGCACACTCGTACACACCGAGTCACACACGCACACTCGTACACACCCACAGTCGCACACGCACACTCGCACACACCCACAGTCGCACACGCACACTCGCACACACCCACAATCGCACACGCACACTCGTACACACCGAGTCACACACGCACACTCGTACACACCCAGTCACACACGCACACTCGTACACACCCACAGTCACACACGCACACTCGTACACACCCACAGTCACACACGCACACTCGTACACACCCACAGTCACACACGCACACTCGTACACACCCAGTCACACACGCACACTCGTACACACCCAGTCACACACGCACACTCGTACACACCGAGTCACACACGCACACTCGTACACACCCAGTCACACACGCACACTCGTACACACCCACAGTCACACACGCACACTCGTACACACCCAGTCACACACGCACACTCGTACACACGCACACTCGTACACACCCAGTCACACACGCACACCCAGAGCTCCCGTCTCCGAGAGCTCTGGGTGCTGCGCTCCGGCTGTCGGAGCCTC
The DNA here is from genome assembly GCF_014108245.1 of Pipistrellus kuhlii. NCBI lineage: Eukaryota > Metazoa > Chordata > Mammalia > Chiroptera > Vespertilionidae > Pipistrellus > Pipistrellus kuhlii. The sequence goes on from NW_023425525.1 coordinate 145,945, forward strand.
GGCGCGGCTCCCGGGGGCCAGCTGCACCGCGGGCTCCAGGGCGGCTGAGAGTCTGTGGCCCTCTGCCCGGGACACGGGGGCTGGGGAATGAGAGGGGCTTTGTCACTGGGTGCGTGCTCTCTGCACCGAAGCTGCATTCTCCGAGAAATGAATACGCCCCCCCCAGCCCCCGATCTAATAAGAGCGAAAGCTTATCTGCCTCTCAGCCAACTGCCAATTTCTGCGGCTACAAATGGCACAGTCAGTGATAGCTAAGACTTCTGGAATATTCTTTGAACCAAAGAATTCAATCCCCTAAGTAGTTGGCTGGGCCACCTTTAAGAAACGGAGCTAACAGCAGTGGGCTCAGTCTGCAGCGCAGGTCAGGGTGGCCGGGCAGCAACACCACCACAGACATGTGCATCCACACCCACACATGCACTCACACATCCACATTCACACCCACACATGCACACCCCCACACATCCACATTCACACATGTACACCTATACACGCACTCACATGTACTCCTACACTCCACACACGCACCCACACATGCACACTCCCACACATCCACACCCACACCCACACATGCACTCACACATGCACACTCACACATGCACACTCCCACATACCCACATTCACACATGCACTCACATGTACTCCAACACACAGATACTCATACACATCCACAGTCACACATGCACACCCATACACACTGTCATGCACCCACACATGTACATCGTTGCACATACATGTTATGCACGTGCCTGCATATCTGCATACCTGTATGCTTACATGCACCCACACCCACATGTCTGCACAGTCATGCATGCACACCCACACACATGCAGGAATGACGCGGGACAGACAGCTTCGCTGGGTGGCTCCCGTCGGCCACACCGCCATGGAGATGAGTCGCTGTCCGTGCTGGACAGGCTCCCTCTGAAGGGGACCCTCAGGTCGGGGCTCATTAAATCCTCACAGGCTGAGGGGCCTCTCTGAAATCCGCATTTCCCCACGCCCACCACACATGGGCCCTTGGCTCCCACGGCTCGGGTCATAGGTGCGGAGCACACGCCAGAGGAGCGTCGTGAGGCACGGCGCCACCCAGGCCGCCGGACCCCAGTCCTGCCCACGGGGTGCGAGCGGGACCTCCTGGCTCCCCAGAGCGAGCCCCGAGGTGAGACCCCAGGTGACCGCCCCGCCCCGCCCCGCCCCGACGCCCGCACCAGTCCACACGCAGGCCGTGGCCTCGCAGGAGAGGCCGGACGGTTGGTGGGGACAGAGGTGGTGGCCGGGCTGTGCCAGCAGCAGCGGTTTGCACTTCCTCTCCTTCGGGTCCAGTCCTCCCCGGGGAAGCATTTAGAGAGGAAGCCGCTCTCGTCCCTGAAAGGAGAGTAAGGGCTGGTTCTTCCCCTTCGTGCCTGACACGTGTGTGTGCACTGTTTGTGCTGGCCTGAGCATGAGTGCACTGTCTGCATGCATTCATCTGTGTGTGTGCGCAAGTGCACGTGTTGGTACACCTGTGTGCGTGTCTGCAACTGTGTGCATGTGTGACTGTTCATGTGGGTATGAAGTGCATGTGCCTGCATGCACATACAAAGTGTGTGTGTGTGTGTGTGTGTGTGTGTGTGTGCGTGCGTGCTGGGAGGGTGGAAGAAACCAGGTCCCAGGTCCTCCAGGCACAATGCACCCTGGGAAGCTGCCCACGGCACTAAGTGCCTCTGCACGTGTCCTTCCCAGTCGGGAGGACCAGGTGGATCTCAAGACACTGGCCCGCGGGGCCCACAGCTCCCTGGAGCGCAGAACGGCCGCCCGGGATGTGATGGGCCACAAAGGGGGCCGCGTGGGACCCGTGTGCAGAGAATGTGGGGGTGCGGACACGGTGACTGGGTGAAAACGGGACCCGTCCAGGGAGCCAGCAGCTTCCCGCTAGTCAGGTCCCTGAACCGCCCGAGCTCCCGCCTCCCCGGCTTCCTGCGGGTCCAGGGAGCACGCAGAGGCAGGGCCTACCTCAGCTCAGGGCCCTATTCCCACAACAGCCTGCAAACCGCAGCCACCCTATGAACCAACAACGCCCCAACGCCTCGGCCAAGCGGCCCGAGCCGAGCACACCGTGCCCGAGCGCGTGTGCCGGCAGCAGGCGTGGCGTGGCGTGGCGTGGCGTGGCGTGGCGTGGCCAGGACAGCCAGCAGCTCTCCTCGGACCGAGGCCGGAGGTGTTTCCCACAGCTCAGCCCCAACGCCGCGGCCCAGGAATCCCGGGGACCGATCCGCCTCGGAGCCGGCCGCTGCCCCGCTCCCTCCTGCCCGGCGGCCGCCCAGCCGTGTGGTTGGCAGAGCCGAGGAGGAAGGGCCCCGGGCGGGGAGGGGGCTTACCTGGGCTGCACATCGCCCGTGGGCGGGGGACCGAAGGCTGGAAGGGAGGAGCCTGTGCTCAGCGGCCTGGGCAGCGACACCTCCTGCATCTCCAAACCCCAGCCCCGAAGAGGCCGGAGGGAGGGCCCCGCCCCGGGCAGCGCTGGGCGCGGTGTCGGGGCCTCGTGTGCAAGGCCCCGCCGCCCCTGCGCGGCGCCTCGGTCAGACGGGCCGTGCGGACGGGGCCGACCAGACCCGGATGCCCTCGGGGACCTGAGCAGCAGGATGCACTGCGGTCCACCTGCCAATCACAGCTCCCCCGGCCGAGCTCAGCGGACGTCCACGCCCAGTCGCACTCCAGACTGACTGTTGGACTAGGTCCACGTCTCATCTCCCGCGGGACCCTCCCGGGCACCGCCAACCCGAGTGGCAGTGTGGACGGCCTGACCGTGCAGGTTTCCCGCCAGAACCCACGGGGGAGCAGCTCTGTGCGGGGACATCCCCTCCCCACGTTCCAGGCAGGACAGAGGACACGCAGGCTCCGTGTGGACCCCGGGCAGCAGTGGACGAGGGGCCTGGGCCTGGGCCGGGGCGCGAGCTGGGCTCGGGGTCTCCCCAGGGTCCGGCCATGCCACAGGGAACGGCCCGCGGACCGGCTCTGAAATGGCAGCAGCGCGGGCCCCAGATGACAAGCCTCAGAGGTCAGAACACACGCCCCAAACCAGGTCGGCGCGCAGAGACCCAAGCGTCTCAGGCCCCCTCCCTCCCCCTGCGAGCCAGCGCCCACTCGCTGGCCTCACATGGTCCGCGTGGGGCCGGGGCGGTGGCCCCGGGCCAGGGGGTGGAGAGCAGCCTGGCTTTTAAGTTCCTGGGGTCGTTTCTGAGCTGCCTGTGTGTGTGCCTCTGAGGGTGTGAAGTGACTGATCCTGCACCTCACGGGCCTGCCCGTCCCCAGGGGAGGAGAGCCTCTCAGAGACGTGCCCATCACTGAGGGGAGGGCTTCCCCTCCCCTAACTCCCCCCTCACCCCCGGCTACTGGGCTCAGTGGTTAGGCAGACCCCATGCTCCGAAAGGTCGCAGGCCGATTCCCTGGTGGTGCTCATGCTGTGTGTGGGCTCGCACACAGGAGGCAGGATTGATGTTTCTCTCTCTCTGCCTCTTTCTAAAAACCGATTAATTTAAAGCCAAGCCAGTGTGGCTCAGTGGTTGGCCGTTGGCCTATGCACCAGGAGGTGAGGGTTTGATTCCCTGGCAGGGCACGTGCCCGGGTTGCAAGCTCGATCCCCAGTGTGGGGCGTGCAGGAGGCAACCAGTCAATGATTCTCTCTCATTGTTAATATTTCTAGTTCTCTTTCTCCCTCTCCTTTCCTCTCTGAAATCCATTTTAAAAAGTTAATAAATAATAATAAATAAAAGCCAATTTAAAAAAACGTTTTTTTAAAGATGCAGATGGAGAGCAGGGGGCCCTGTCGGAAGCGGTGTCTGCCGGCCTGCGCACAGCGAGGGGGCCTCCCTCCCTGGCCTCCACACAGCACAGCCCGACCCAGGAGGGAGGAGCCACAAAGCACTAGAACTTTCCCCAGAAACCTGCATGCTGCACCCACAGGCCAGGACAATGTGCACGTCACTGGCCGCCAGCCCGACCCCTGCCTGCCCCGCCTCCCGCGTCAGAGGTGTCACTGGCAGGCGAAACCACGTGGACTCAGATTGTAGAGCGACCGTTTGATCCATGGCCGTGTCTACCACAGCGGAGGTGGCCCGCCCCCGCCCCCCTCTGGTCCACGGCGGGGCGGGGCGGGGCGGGCGGCGAGCAGACTGCCCTCGGGGGGCGCTGGCCTGGCTCCTCCGGGCCTCTCAGCCCGGGCGGAGGGAGCCTCCTCGCAGCCGCACCCGGCTGGACCGCCGGGGCTCCCTGGTCTCCGCCTGCATCACCCAGCGCCCGGACCCCAGACAGACTCTCCTTCCCTGTGGGCCCTGCGGCTCCGCCTCCCCGGAGAGCCTGCCACCGCCACCGGAGCGACGGACGCAGGCGCGGGCCGCCCCGCCGAGCCACGGAACAGGAGCGCGGACACCACACAGCACCCGCCCGCGCGTGGCTCCTGGCCCACGGGAAAGGAAGCCCAGCACCCACACGCCAGTGGCCCCGCAGGGAGCACGTGGGAGGACCAGGCTCTAAGGCTGGCACGTGGCCGTGGCTGCACAGGCAGGAGGACAGGCAGCTGTGGGCGGGCACTCGGACCCGCGGAGGAGGCAGGGCTGAGCGAGCACACGGCGGCTCGGCAGGGGACACCCCTCAGCTCACGTGCGGAAGGGGGGCGCCGGCCAGGCTCCGTGGTGAGAGCGGCGGCATCGCACTGCAGGATGCTGGCTCAGCTCCCCGTCGGGGCACGGGCCCGCTTCCGGTTCAATCCCAGGCCCTGGCCGGGCGTGTGCAAGAGGCAACCCATGGACATCTCGCTCTCACGTCGATGTTTCGCTCTCCCCCCTTCTCTCCTCTTCCCCTCCCTTCCTCCCACTCTCTCTCAATGGGAATAATATCCTCGGGGAAGGATGAACAAACAGGAAGGAAGAAAGGAAGGAAGGAGGGAGGGAGGGCAGGCTCACAGGAAGTCCCGTGGGAAAACTGGTCGCTCATGAGGAATAACAGAAACCGCAGGAATTCCAGGGGGATGAGCCACGAAAGGGCCAGAACGGGAGCGGCAGAGCGAGCACTGAAATAAAACCGGCGCCCTCCTGACCGAGGAGAAGGGCGGGTGGAGCAGGAACAGCAGAGGCTCTGACACAGGCGGCTGAGCTCGCGCCCGGAGCTTCCCCACGGCCCTGTGAGCACCAGGCCAGCGGCCGCCGACAACGGCTCAGAAGCGAGAGGGAAGGCCGGTCTGTACGTGAGCGAGTGTGAAAGGCCGTCTGCTTCTGCTTAGGTGCTTGGCCTCCACAGCCGCCAGAGGATGGCACTCGATGGCAGAGACTCTCTCGAGCAGCGGCCGGCTGGGTGTGGCCTTCAGCGGGCGGCCCAGGCTGGGAAGAGTGCCCCCACTGGGCCCATGCCCGCCCCCTGCACACGGAGCCCCCACTGAGCCCCCTGAACACTGAGCCCCCTGAACACTGAGCCCCCTGCACCCCCAGCGGAGCCCCCACACCGAGCCTCCTGCACACGGAGCCCCCACTGAGCCCCCTGCACCCCCAGCGGAGCCCCCACACCGAGCCCCCTGCACACGGAGCCCCCACACTGAGCCCCCTGAATACTGAGCCCCACACTGAGCCCCCTGCACCCCCAGCGGAGCCCCCACACCGAGCCCCCTGCACACGGAGCCCCCACACCGAGCCCTCTGCACCCCCAGCGGAGCCCCCACACTGAGCCTCCTGCACACGGAGCCCCCACACTGAGCCCCCTGAACACTGAGCCCCACACTGAGCCCTCTGAACACTGAGCCCCACACCGAGCCTCCTGCACACGGAGCCCCCACACTGAGCCCCACACCGAGCCCCACACCGAGCCCCCTGCACACGGAGCCCCACACGGAGCCCCCTGCACCCCCAGCAGAGCCCCCACACCGAGCCCCCTGCACACACAGGCCCCCACACCGAGCCCCCTGCACACACAGGCCCCCACACCGAGCCCCCTGCACACACAGGCCCCCACACCGAGCCCCCTGCACACACAGGCCCCCACACTGAGCCTCCTGCACACGGAGCCCCACACTGAGCCTCCTGCACACGGAGCCCCCACACGGAGCCCCCTGCACCCCCAGCAGAGCCCCCACACTGAGCCCCTCACAAGGAGCCCCTACACTGAGCCCCCTGCACACGGAGGCCCACACGGGGCCGACATTTCTCCGCGTTGTCCTGGACCCTCTATTCTTCCTGTCTCCGGAGCCTTGGGAACCGGCCGCTCCCAGGACTCGTGGGAGCCTTCGTTCCTCGTCGGCATGCGCTCCCAGGGAGAGAGCCCGGCACGCCGCTCCCGCCTCCCTCAGGGCTGCCCCCCTGCGTCCCAGGATGGAGGATTCCGGTGCTCAGGGCACAGGTGACCCCGGGTCTTCTCTCGCCAGGTCACCGGGTGCCCTCAAGGGTGAGACAGCAGCCCGCCGGTGTGGCTCAGTGGTTGACCTGTGAACCAGGAGGTCAGGGTTCGATTCCCCGCAGGGCACAGGCCCCGGGTGCAGGCTCGACCCCCCAGTGTGGGGCGTGCAGGAAGCAGCCGATCAGATTCGCTCTCATCATGGCTGCTTCTCTCTCTTGCTCGCTCTCCCTTCCTCTCTGACATCAATAAAAAATATATTTTTACAAAAACATAAGTCCCAGGGGTCACATGGCGTCTGGCGAAGCCGGCTTTGCTCTGTGGCCGAGGACCTCCCCAGAGGCCGAAGGGCTGCCATGCACTGAGCCTGCCTCGAAGACCAGGAACGTTTCTCCGAGTGCAAACTTTGGTGACAGCAGAAGGAAGAAACAGCCCCTGAATCATGCGGCTTTGGGGGGGGGAGGGGGCGGCAGGAAGTGTGTCCTCTCAACCACCCCCCTCCCTACTCCCCCTACACCTCCCCCCCCCCCGGCCCCCTGCAGCGCTGCTCTCTGGGGAATTCCTCTGAGCGAGGGAACCTGAGCAAACACAGCTGGCCCTGCCCAGGGCAGCGGGGGGAGCTGGGGGGGACAGGCTGCGGGGAATTCCAGGCCTGAACCTCAGAAACCCCCGGAGCTCCCTCCGCTGTGGTTTCACCCGGGAAGGCTGAGCGGGGCCTCACCTCGGCACGGCGCCCGGCCCGGCGGGACCTGCGCACACACCCCGCGGCCGCCGGCTTCTGTGCAGACCTTGTGCTCAGAGCCGCGCAGGCTCGCTGCCAGCGCCTCGGGCTGCAGAGCAAAGGACGCGGTCAGCGCCCGGGGCTGGCTCTTCCCCTCCTCGGGCCCCACGTGGCGCAGAGCCCTGAGGGGCTGGAAGGGGGCTTGCCCCGGCAGGAGGCCCTGCCAACGGGTCCTGGGGCCTCGGACGCCTGTCAGCATCCCCACACCGGGTCCCAGCCCGCCCGCTCACAAACCCCAAACCCCGGAGAAGTGTGCGGGGCCACCCGGACAGCTCCACTTCCAGACGAGAGGCTGGCACCCACCACGCCCGAGGCCCACGCGCTCGGCACCAGGACAGGAGCCCTCTACCACCAGCTCACGTGTGTGGCTTGAGGTTTACGGCAGAGGGATGACCGTGTACAGATCCAAGTCGCCTTGGAAACCAGTGCCAGGCCCTGTCCCTGATACGAGGTATGTGTCCGTCAGTAAGTCCTGTCCACGCCAATCCCCCGAGGCGGCCACTCCCCCCCAGAAAAACAATTCACCGAGAAGAGGCTGTTTTCTGGAATGTGACACCACCTGATGAGCATGGCTCAGTGTTTGAGAATCAACCTGTGAACCAGGAGGTCAGGGTTTGATTCCCAGTCAGGGCACAGGCTCAGGTTGCGGGCTCGGTCCCCAGTGGGGGGCGTGCAGGAGGCAGCCGATCTGAGATCCTCTCTCATCACTGATGTTTCTCTCTCTCACCTTCTCCCTTCCCCTCTGAAATCAATAGAGACCCAAATCAAACATCTATAGAAAAAAAATGTAAAAACCAGAGGTGAGAATACACTGGATGGGGTTCTTGGTAGATTAGACACTGCAGAAGTCAGAGTAGCAAACTTGAAGACCTCACAGAACAGCTTCCCAAAATAAAGCTGGGAAAGAAGGACCCACCTAAGCGGTGAACAAACACACAGACAGCGTCAGAGAGGCAGAGCTGTGGGGCCTCTTTAAACAGCCGAACATACCTGTGACTGGAGTTTCTGAAAAGGTGAGGGGGGCAGGGTTTGAAGAAATAATGGCCCAAGCTTTTCCAAACTATAAACCCAGAAACTCAAGAAACTCAACAAATCCCAAACACAAGAAATGCAATGGAAACCACACCAAGGCACCCGAGCATCAAGTTGCTCAAGCCCAGCGACACAGAGAGAATCATAAAAGTACCCAGCCAGGGTAAGGTGCATTACATACATGGGCCAACCATCAGCAGAACGGCAGATTTCTCAATTGAGAAAAAGGAGGCCCGGCAGACAGGCTCAGGGGTTGAGCATTGACCTATGAACCAGAAGGTCAGGGTTCGATTCTCAGTCAGGACACATGACCGGGATGCAGGCTCCATCTCCAGTAGGAGGAGGGCAGGAGACAGCCGATCCATGATTTTTCTCTCGTCATTGGTGTCTCTATCTCTCTTTCTCTCCCTCTCAGAAGTCAATAATAATAATAATAATAATAATAATAATAATAATAAATAATAGTAAGAAGACAGTGGATCAACATAAAACACGGAGGAAACTACCAACCTAGAATTCTGTACCCAGCAGAACACCTGTTAAAAACGAAAGGGAGGTCAAAAGTTCTTAAGACTAACAAAAGCTTCAACCATTCCCACCTTCCACGTGCACTGACCAGCTGACCATCTCCGTGTCCCTGCTGGTCAAGCTCTCTGCTGGTGACTAGACTTCTCCTCATGACAACCTCTACCACCCTCCACAGCAGTCCTCTTCCTGAGCCGAGCTTCACAGCAGTCCTCTCTTATCCACGTAGCTCTGCTCCTGGTGGATTTTTTGTCTGTGCTTTTTTAAATCCTCACCTGACAGTTTTTTTGTTTGTTTGTTTGTTTTGTTTTTTTTTTAAGAGAGAGAGTGGGAGGGAGGAGGGTGGGAAAGAGCAAACACTGCTGTGAGAGAGACACGTCGACTGGCTGCCCCCTGCACTCACCCTGACCTGGGCCGGGCCGAACGCCCTTGACCGGGAATCGCACCCATGGCCTGCGGTCCAAGGGCTGACGCACTGACCACGGAGCGGCTGGCCAGGGCTCTCGTGGTGCAGGTTGGTCTTGCCAAACCTGTCCGACGAGGGCAGGCGTCCGGAACCACACAGGAGCCGTCACGCTCCAGCCCCGGGAGCCGCCGAGGACAGGCCTCCTGCGTGAGCGGAGCTGCAGGGACCGAGCCAACGCGGGCCCTGTGAGCCGGGTGCTGCCCGCGGGGGCGCTGGGCAGAGTTAACCAGCTCCGCCTGCGCCACAGCCCAGACTGGCGAAGCCGAGTCGCTGCGGGCGCCCCCTGCCCCCCGCCGCCGGGACTCCCACGTGCAGCCTGGACCGAGCCACCCGAGGGTGCAGACACCAGACTCTGCTCCAGCCGCAGCACGGCTCCGCGCTGAGCATCACCCACGAACCAGGCGGTTCGCCTCCCCGCCGGGGCGCATGCCCTCTCACCATGGATGCCCCCCCCCTCCGTTTCTCTCTGAAATCAGTAAAATATACTAAAACCAACACAAAGCAAAACACACGGCCAGGGGCGGAGGGTACGGGCTCGGTGGGGTCCCGTCCAGTTCACGCTTAGACACCGGGTACGCATTCAGGCAGCTGACACACGGCCCACGGCCCCCCAGCTGCAGACAGTCCCCGGCCGGCACAGGCACGCTTCCCCCAGACCCGGCGGCTGTGTCTGCGCTCCTCTGCCGTCCGCCGTCCGCCGTCTGCACCACCCCGTCCCCGTCCCCCCGGCTCTGCCCAGCGCCGGGACGGGCCTCCGGGAGGTGTGCTGACCGAATGAATGGGCCACAGTCTGTGGGCCAAGGCAGGACACTGTGACCTTGGATTCCTCCAGATGTGATTCCACCGGGAGGGGCTGTGTCCGAGGCCCCGCAGCAGGGGGCACCGGGTGGTGGCCGAGGCGGGGGCTGCGTGCCTGCCGGCCGCCGATACCCGAGGGCCCACCGCAGACGCTGCGCCACGGCTGGCCGTGCCGATGCCCGAGGGCCCACCGCAGACGCTGCGCCACGGCTGGCCGTGCCGATGCCCGAGGGCCCACCGCAGACGCTGCGCCACGGCTGGCCGTGCCGATGCCCGAGGGCCCACCGCAGACGCTGCGGCCACGGCTGGCCGTGCCGATGCCCGAGGGCCCACCGCAGACGCTGCGGGCACGGCTGGCCGTGCCGATGCCCGAGGGCCCACCGCAGACGCTGCGCCACGGCTGGCCGTGCCGATGCCCGAGGGCCCACCGCAGACGCTGCGCCACGGCTGGCCGTGCCGATGCCCGAGGGCCCACCGCAGACGCTGCGCCACGGCTGGCCGTGCCGATGCCCGAGGGCCCACCGCAGACGCTGCGCCACGGCTGGCCGTGCCGATGCCCGAGGGCTCACCGCAGACGCTGCGCCACGGCTGCCCGCACAGAACCTCTCGCTGACATGGGGAGCAGCGGGAGCAGCCCCTTTGTTCTCACCTGAGACGCACTTTCATTTCTCCCAGAGGCGGCTGTGGTGGGGGCGGGGCCGCCGCGGGAGCCAGAGCAGGCTCGGCTCAGGAATCCAATGGCAGCTAATTGCTGGGAGCGGGTGGTGGGGAAGGAGAGACGGAGCCGCTGGTCCCCCAGGGTGTGGCGATCAGTGCCAGTCCGGACGGCGCGCGTTTTTACAAAGAAAAGTCTGTGCTGGCGTGGTGCTGGGCGGAGCCGCCCTCGCTCCACCCCGGCCTCCGGCCTCCGGACCCGCTCCCGGGGACGCGGGTGACACCCAGCCGCGCACAGGCTGGGCGGCCGGGCCTCGACCCCGCTCTCAGGGCACCGGCCTCAGGCTGCATTCAGATCTGGGCAACGTCACACATTCCAGAGAGGCAGCCACAGAGCAAAACCACCACGCAGTTCCCCGGGGAGTCCCGGGGCCCGGGGGACCCCAGCCCTCTGGGGTATCTGCCTGGAGACGGTCCAGCACTGGTGGCCACAGCACCCACAGGGGCCGCCCTTCCCACACCCAGCGTCCCCAATGTCCCAGCCCGCACCGGCGGCTGCCTGAGCTCAGCGCACACTGAGGGATGGAGGTGCTGACACCGGGAAGACTCCTCACGGACGTTTCTGGGCAAGTGGCACCATAAAGGCCTGAGGATTACACTCAGATGCCCACCCCGCCCGCCCGCACTGCTGTTTGAGACCCTGTGGGGGTGGGCATGTGACGTGCCCGTGAACCTGCACCAGCCAGCTCGGCCACAGCCGCACAGAGCTCCGTCTCTCCTTCCCCACCACCCACTCCCAGCGCCTCTGCAAGAAACACAGGCTCTGCGGGGCCAACGGCCCAGGTCCTGCTTCCGTCCGAGGAAGTGCGGGAGGCAGCGGGGTCAGGAGGTAAGGTCGGCCCCTCTCCACGGGGCCCCGGCGCCCGCCGCCCGCGTGCACACAGGGAACACAGCACGCAGCCCCGGGCACAGGAGCACGCAGGGCACGCGCAGACAGGGGATGAGCAGGATCCTGCGGCCGGAAAGAGCTGGGGACAACCCCGCGCCTCCCCCGCCCCCGCCCCCGCCGCCCCCGCACCCACTCACTCGGCGCCGGTGCCTGCGCTCCGGGGTCCGGCACATGCATCCTCCAGGCGGCCCCCGGGTCAGGGCGCGCAGCCGCATGGCCTCCCGGCACCCGCAGGAGCCGGCCTGGCCAGCGAGGACCCTCCGGGTGCTGAGCGGGAGTGCAGCGGCCTCTGGGAGTCCCAGGAAAAGTTCCACACGGGAGGCCTCCACCTCCACCTCCACCTCCACCTCCACCTCCGCTTCCACCTCCCCCCACAGTCAGAAGTCGGCGGCGGTGGGAACAAAAGCCAGCGAGCAGGGAGCGCGCGGTCCCTGGCGAGCCTCCATCTGACACGAATTAGCCCTCCCTCCCTCCCCCGCCCGACCCGCCGCTCGGCCTAAGGCAGGCTGCTCAGCCAAACCCAGGGCCCCGGTGCGCTGCCTGCCACAGGCAGGGGTGCTGCGGGGAGCCCCCCCCCCCGCCCCCCCGCGGATTCCCGGGCTCCGGAGAGGGTGCAGCCTGCTCCGGAGAGGGTGCACCCTGAGCCGGTTCAGACCTCCCCAAGCACGCAATCCAGGCCTTAACACCAACCCTCCGGTCTCCGACTGGGGTTTACATCTGGAGGCCACCCAGTCACCCAGTAAGCAAGGGGTTAAGTACTCCCCACGCTGGGGGGTGCCGCCCCAGCCCCTCCCGACCTCCCCACCCCCAGTGCCGCCAAAAAGTCACATTCCACTTTCAGTCCCCTTTTTCCTCCGGGTCTGCAATTTTATTTTGTATTATTTTATGTTATTGATTTCAAAGAGGAAGGGGGGGAGAGAGAGAAAGACCAATGAGAGAGCATCATGGATCGCTGCCTCCTGCATGCCCCCTACTGAGGACTGAGCCGGCAACCTGGGTGTGTGCCCTGACCGGCAATCCAATCAGGAACCCTTCAGCCCGCAGGCCGAGGCTGCCCACCGAGCACACTGACCAGGGCTGGGTCTGCGATTTCAGAAGGAAGTGTACAGCCTGGCCTTTGGGAGGTGACGGGGACCAGCACGGTGGGGGCGGGGGTCACATGACCAGGACCCAGGCGCCTGGAAAGTCCCTTTGGTGGAAGGGCAGCCCCGGGGGAGGGGGCATGGCCCACAGAGAGCCTGGCAGAGCCCAGGACTGAGCGGTCGGGCACCATGTGACGGTGCCACCACCTGCAGGGGCGCTGGGCTCTCACCAGGGAGCACTGCCCCCGGTTGATGGGAGGAAGGGAAGGCTGCCCGGACGGTGGGCACATTGGCTGCCCCCCCCCCCCCCCCCCGCCGTGGGGCGCAGTGGCCCTCGGACCCCGCCTGCCTCGGTGCCTGTGGGGCGTCCACGGTGCAGGCCTGTGTGGGTCTCCCCTCCCCCTCCAACTCAGATTGTCGGCTCTGCTTGCAACTCCTGATGCCTGGCCCGGAGTGCAGTCTGGGTGGCCAGGCGGCCTTTATGGCTAACACATGTGCGCATTCCAGCCCGGCTCCGGCATTAACCTCTCCGGCTCTGGCTGAGCACCGCCGTCCGTTCCTGCCGGGGACGGGTGTGGGGGGCAGAAGCCGCAGACGACCGGGGCACCCTGCGGCTGGCCCTCGCCGGAGGCACGCTCCGGCTCCCTCCGCGCAGAGGCCTCGCTCAGCCCCGCGAGCACTGCCGCCTTGCTCCCAGAGCCACGCGGCGCTGGCCGGCAGACACGGCCGCACCCCTGGGGCTGCAGGGCCCCAGGACGCCGGAGCGGCCTCTGTCCCGCTCCCCAGCACCTGGCGCAGACGGGCGCAGGTGGGACGCGCGGAGCCAGCAGGGCGCTGTTCGGTCTGGGACGCCAGGTGCAAACGCCCTCCCAGGAGTCGGCGAGACCCAGCGGACGCCGGCCCTACTGCCAGCAGGAACCCGCAGGGCCCGGCTGGTGAGCCCTGATGCCCGGGGCCAGACCGGGCGACGCCTCCGCCCTCTCCCGCGTCTTTAAGAGGCACAGCATTCAGACCCCCCCCCCCCGAATTATTAATAAGTCCCGTCTGTGATTCACCTCCCACGGCAGGTGAGTGTTAGTGGTCAGGACGCAGTCTCAGGCCAGGCCCAGCCACTCAGTCTGCAAAGTGAGCTTCCCCAAACTCCAATCAGGGAACCCTGCCAGACCCCTGCCCCCCCCACACACACCGCCCCTCCCTCCAGCCCTGCTTACACTGTGGCTCTGCCGCTCTGAGCCCTGCACACACACACACACACACACACACACTCCACCACACACACACCCCACCACACACACACACACAGCCCGCCCCTCCCTCCAGCCCTGCTTACACCGACGGCTCTGCCGCTCTGAGCCCTGCACACACACACACACACACACACACCCCACCACACACACACACACAGCCCGCCCCTCCCTCCAGCCCTGCTTACACCGACGGCTCTGCCGCTCTGAGCCCTGCACACACACACACACACACACACACCCCACCACACACACACACACAGCCCGCCCCTCCCTCCAGCCCTGCTTACACCGTGGCTCTGCCGCTCTGAGCCCTGCACACACACACACACACACACCCCACCACACACACACACAGCCCGTCCCTCCCTCCAGCCCTGCTTACACCGACGGCTCTGCCGCTCTGGGCCCTGCACACACACACACACACACACACACACCACCACACACACACACACACACAGCCCGCCCCTCCCTCCAGCCCTGCTTACACCGACGGCTCTGCCGCTCTGAGCCCTGCACACACACACACACACACACACACCACCACACACACACACACAGCCCGCCCCTCCCTCCAGCCCTGCTTACACCGACGGCTCTGCCGCTCTGGGCCCTGCACACACACACACACACACACACACCACCACACACACACACACACACAGCCCGCCCCTCCCTCCAGCCCTGCTTACACCGACGGCTCTGCCGCTCTGGGCCCTGCACACCCCTCTGCGCACTGCAGGTCGGCCCGGCCCAGGTCTCCGTCCAGCCGGCGACCAGAATCTCTGGGCCTTGGCTACCGAGTCCCAGGCAACTCCCAGCCACCCCCTCCCCCCCACCCCGGGTCACGCGGTGTCTTTTAAGGAACAAGGTGGCGCCCCGACACCCTCGCCTCCGGTCTGGCCCGTGCCCAGCGCCCTCGTGCTGGCGCTCACTCCGGCTCGCCCCTTCACTTCCTTCCCGCTGCCTCCACTGCAGAGGACGCCTCTGGGCAGCCAGCTCCCTCAGAGCGTCCGACCTCCCGCTCCCTCGCAGCAGGCCCTCACTCCGGCCGCAGGAGCAGGGAGGACGCAGTTACAGGGCGCCCGTCCTGAGCAGGGTCTGCCAGTCCCCTCTTCCCTGCTCTATCCCCGCCCCCGCCCCCGCCCCTGCTCGGCCTCCGGGCCCTCCAGCTCCTCAGTCGGAGGAAGAGGGCGGGGGGACATGGGCGGCCTCCGGGCCCTCCAGCTCCTCAGTCGGAGGAAGAGGGCTGGGGGACATGGGCGGCCTCCGGGCCCTCCAGCTCCTCAGTCGGAGGAAGAGGGCAGGGGGACATGGGCGGCCTCCGGGCCCTCCAGCTCCTCAGTCGGAGGAAGAGGGCGGGGGGACATGGGCGGCCTCCGGGCCCTCCAGCTCCTCAGTCGGAGGAAGAGGGCGGGGGGACATGGGCGGCCTCCAGGCGGGCAGCCCAGGAGGGATAGGCAGGAGGGGCGTGGGGCTCCTGCCTCGTGGACACGGAGGCCCCACCTCAGAGAGAAGCAAACCCCATCGCTGCCACCGATCCCCGCCACCCGTCCCGTCCCTGCCTCTGCCCCTCGCAGCCCGAGCCCGGTTCCCCGAAAAGGGGCTGATGCTCTCGCCCCCGGGAAGCCGTGGCCGGGGTGGGGGTGGGACGGGCAGACACCATCAGGTGGTGACGGGAGCCACCTCGGGCCCCGCAGGCTCTCCCTCCCTCACACTCACACTCAGGGTCCCGGAGCTGTCCCCAGCGCTCCCCGCCATCCCCGTCCACTCGTCCGCAGCTCCCACAGAGCCTGGCCCGCGGCCTGGGCCGAGGGACGGCCGGAGCCCACGCCCGCCGGCACCTCTGCACATGGCCGGCCACCGCGGCCGAGGGACGGCCGGAGCCCACGCCCGCCGGCACCTCTGCACATGGCCGGCCACCGCGGCCGAGGGCCGGCCGGAGCCCACGCCCGCCGGCACCTCTGCACATGGCCGGCCACCGCGGCCGAGGGACGGCCGGAGCCCACGCCCGCCGGCACCTCTGCACATGGCCGGCCACCGCGGCCGAGGGACGGCCGGAGCCCACGCCCGCCGGCACCTCTGCACATGGCCGGCCACCGCGGCCAGCGCTCTCCGCCTGAGGCCCGGGCGCTGCTGTCGGGCAGCCGCGGAGGGACGCACCTGGGCAGACCCACGCGGGCTGCACTGCC
Source organism: Pipistrellus kuhlii (assembly GCF_014108245.1). Classification (NCBI taxonomy): domain Eukaryota; kingdom Metazoa; phylum Chordata; class Mammalia; order Chiroptera; family Vespertilionidae; genus Pipistrellus; species Pipistrellus kuhlii. The sequence goes on from NW_023425525.1 coordinate 162,031, forward strand.
CAGGGGCCGGACTCCGCTTCCTCTCACGTGTCTGCCGCGTGTCCACGGGACACACGTTATGTCAGGAACGAGGACCATAAGCCAACACAGACAGACAGACAGACAGACAGACAGTCACAGCGGCCCCACCTGCACCACGCCTGGGCAGCTCCGGCTTCCTATCTGCGCCCTTTGCTTTCTGATTAGCTCCTATCTGTGATTCACACCCCGCACCCCCGCCGGGACCCGGCTCCCCGCGGACGGGGACAGGCCCGGCTGGAGGGAGGCCCGGTCACCCGCACGGCCGGGCTGCCTGCGAGGCTGCAGCCACCTCAGCAGCCGCTGAGCCGGGCGGAGTGAGCAGCCGCCCCAGCCAGCACATCTGACAAACCCGACTCCGTGCTTTCTCCTTCTCTCCCCCGGGGCTGTTTTGGCTGCAAGACAGACTGAACAGAACAGCGGGTCTGACACACAAAAGGACTATTAACGAAGCGTCCACGTTAAGCTCGAGCCAGAAGCCGGCTGGAGTTCAGCACCCAGGGAGCCGGCGGCACAAAACACAGCCGACAGCCAAACCCTGCGCCGCCTCCATCGCAGGAGTTGGGGACACATGTATACATGCGCACATGTGTGTACCTTGTAGACACGTGTGGGTACACGTGGATGCACGTATACACAGCACATGTGTGTGTGCACAGGCGTGTGCACACATGCTCACCATAAGGGGAGGCAGCAGGGGCCTGTGAAGGGTGTGCTTGGACTCCCCGAACCCCAGGTCCCTCTTACACGGAACAAACCCCAGTGGCGGTGCTTCTCTGATCACAGGTTTTGTGGGTGTTTCCACACACAGTGACAACCTCAGAAGGCCCCGGAATGTTCTCATTGCAGCTCAATTCCGTAAGCACTGACTGCCACACAGGGCACTCCGGGCACTCGGGAACATCCGGGTGTTTCTATCCTCACTGGCGCCCAGTGAGGGAGGCGAGGACTCTGCACAGTGACGGCCAAGCCTCCAGCCAGGAGCGATCCACCCAAGACGCTGCGGTGTGCGCGCTCAGAGCCGGGCCACAGGCGTGTCTGCGGGATTTCCCAGAGAAAGCCTAACCCTGGGAGGTGCCCGAGTTCAGAAGGCTGGGTGAAGGAGGGCGTGACCGGTCCGCTGGGCACCCCCTGCCGGCCTGGACCCTCCCACCCACACGACCGCCTGTCCCACCCTCTCCTGTCCCCCCCCCCCCCCCCGAGGCACATGCTCCCTGCAGGCCCTGGGGCTCCCGCATGAGGGGACGGCAGGCCCAGCACGCCCCGGGCTGGCAGCAAAGCAGCGGCCACTCCGGGTAACCCCCAGGTAACCCCCCAGGTAACCCCATAGGGAGCCCGCCGGATACTTCCTCGCAGATGCTCTCTCTCCTTCCCCTGCTGCTCCCCTTCTTTCAAAACGACATGACCCCCCGCAGAGGGCCCCACCCCACCCCCCAGGCACCCGGCCCTGCAGTGCCTCCAGCTTGGCCCCTGAGGGCAGAGAGGCCTCCAGGGTTTCCTTCCAGGAAGTGGGGTGCACGCCCACCCGCCTTCAGCAGCTTGTGAAGTCAGACTCTTTCCTCGCTGAAAGCGGGGACCCAGTCGCCCCCACCCCCAGCAGGCGCCGTGCGCACGGAGGAAGGACAGGGGCGGGGTGGGGTGGCCTCATGCCCGTCCGCCTCTGCCCGCCCACTGCCATCGTGTGGGGTCTCTGTGCACCCGGAGGGGAAGCGAGCCCCCCACAGGTTTGTGTCCAAGACCGGGGCAGCAGGGGGCTCTGCACCCCTCAGGGGCCCAGCCCAGGGAACAGATGCCCCCCCCCCCCGGAGCCCAGACACCCCAGGGGAGCCGCAGGAAGGCGCAGGGGCCAGCGTCCATTCACACAGACAACCGAGGTGCATCCAGGTGAACACGCAGACGCGGGCCCCACACTCCTGCTCACGCTGGCGGTCACGGCGGACGGTCACCGGGACAGAGGCCGTCAGGATGAGGCATAATGAGCGCAGTGACCTCTCGGTGCAGGTCCCAGGGCCACACATGGAGAACGGGGGCTGGAGGTGGGGCCAGAGGACGGTCCCGCCAGCCAGGGCCAGGGCCTTCCTGCTCTTCTTACCTCAGGCCCCGGTCAAGGTCAAGGGCATGACCCCTGACCCCCTGACATCAATCCCAGGGCCCTGAAGGCTGCTATCTGCTGCCAGCACCAGGCGAGGCCGTCAGCCGGGCTCCTCAGCCTGCGGTTCCGGGCCTGCTGGGAAGGACGGCGAGGAGCCAGGGACATCAGGGACATGAGTGCCTGGCGGGGTCAGGGAGGAGCCGAGTTTGACTCCCCGGGGGTGCAGGTGTCTGAGGGGCGAGAGCACACCGGCCCCATCGCTCGGCGGGAGGGAGACAAGGATGGCAAAGCCAGACAATGGCCCAGTCTGGGTGCTGGCGTCAGGGCCTCTCCTTCGCTTGGCGGCGTCTGAGAGCTGGCCCCGGGGGAAGGCATTCGGGACGGAACAAGCCGGCCCTGGCAGCGTGGTGAGCACAGCGGCCCGCACCCACAAGGGTCTTGGGTTTGATTCCCGATCAAGGACACAAGGGCTCGTACCTGAGCTGCAGGTCACTCCCCAGCCTGTCGGTGTCTCTCTCACCTCGATGTTTCTTTCTCCCCCTGCCCCTCTACAAAAATCAACTGGAGAACAATCCCTGGGTGAGGGTTAACAAAAAAAATTAAAAATTTAAAAATGCTATATAATAAAAGCCTCATATGCTAAGTGTCCGGCCGTTCATTCGACCCACCGCTAGGACAGATTAGCTTGCTGCTGGTGTCCGGGTGATGGGGCCTGGGCGAGATGGCGGGACCTGCCCTGGGCAAATCCGTGCACGGGGCTGGTCTCAGTCCCCCGGAGGCCAGGCCGAGGGGCAGTAATGATAAAAGAAGGAAACAAGCCCAACACAGGGACCCTCAGCTCTGCGCACGCCTCTCAGAGGGCCCGGCCGGCCTGGCTCAGGGGCTGAGCGTCGACCTGTGAACCAGGAGGTCAGGGTTCGATTACTAGTCAGGTGGTCAGGGCACAGGCCCAGGTTGTGGGCTCCATCCCCAGTGGGGGGCGTGCAGGAGGCAGCCGATCCATGATTCTCTCTCATCATGGATGCTTCTCTCTCTCCCTCTCCCTCTCTCTCTGGAATCAATAAAAATACATATTTTTTTAAAAAAAGAGGGCACAGCTGCAGCTCACAGGGCACCAGCCTGTGCATGGGCAGTGCCGTGCCCCCACCGAGCAGCTGGGGACACTGGGGCTTGCTCCCATCCAGGGAGCCCCCTCCCTCTGAGCCTGAGGCTGCCACTGGAATGCAGTGCGCAGCGAACAAAGGGAGAGACAAAGGGAGCGCTGGGGGATTTCAATAATCAATGCGGCCCGCCCACCGCCTCCCGGGTCCCAGCTACAGCCCAGGTGCACGAACGGATGCCCAGGGCCCAGCACAGGTGCCAGGGAGGCCGAGGCAGGCGACACCTGTCCCCCAGGCCCCGGCCGGACTCCCCACATTCACTACACGGGCCAGCAGGGGGGGACACGGGCCAGCAGGGGGGGGCAGGGGCCAGCAGGGGGGACACAGGCCAGCTGGGGGGACACGGGCCAGCAGGGGGGCACAGGGGCCAGCAGGGGGGACACGGGCCGGCAGGGGGGGACAGGGGCCAGCAGGGGGGGGACACGGGCCAGCAGGGGGGACACGGGCCAGCAGGGGGGGGACAGGGGCCAGCAGGGGGGGACAGGGGCCAGCAGGGGGGACACGGGCCAGCAGGGGGGGACACGGGCCAGCAGGGGGGGACAGGGGCCAGCAGGGGGACAGGGGCCAGCAGGGGGGGACACGGGCCAGCAGGGGGGGACAGGGGCCAGCAGGGGGGGACACGGGCCAGCAGGGGGGGACAGGGGCCAGCAGGGGGGGACACGGGCCAGCAGGGGGGGACAGGGGCCAGCAGGGGGACAGGGGCCAGCAGGGGGGGACACGGGCCAGCAGGGGGGGACAGGGGCCAGCAGGGGGGGACAGGGGCCAGCAGGGGGGGGGCACGGGCCAGCGGGGGGGGACACGGGCCAGCAGGGGGGGACAGGGGCCAGTAGGGGGGGACAGGGGCCAACAGGGGGGGACACGGGCCAGCAGGGGGGGACAGGGGCCAGCAGGGGGGGACAGGGGCCAGCAGGGGGGGACACGGGCCAGCAGGGGGGGACAGGGGCCAGCAGGGGGACAGGGGCCAGCAGGGGGGGACACGGGCCAGCAGGGGGGGACAGGGGCCAGCAGGGGGGGACACGGGCCAGCAGGGGTGACAGGGGCCAGCAGGGGGGACACGGGCCAGCAGGGGGGGACAGGGGCCAGCAGGGGGGGACAGGGGCCAGCAGGGGGACAGGGGCCAGCAGGGGGGGACACGGGCCAGCAGGGGGGGACAGGGGCCAGCAGGGGGGACACGGGCCAGCAGGGGGGACAGGGGCCAGCAGGGGGGGACAGGGGCCAGCAGGGGGGGACAGGGGCCAGCAGGAGGGGACACGGGCCAGCAGGGGGGGACAGGGGCCAGCAGGGGGGGAAAGGGGCCATCAGGGGGGGACACGGGCCAGCAGGGGGGGACAGGGGCCAGCAGGGGGGGAAAGGGGCCAGCAGGGGGGGACAGGGGCCAGCAGGGGGGGGACACGGGCCAGCAGGGGGGCACAGGGGCCAGCAGGGGGGGAAAGGGGCCAGCAGGGGGGGACACGGGCCAGCAGGGGGGGGACACGGGCCAGCAGGGGGGCACAGGGGCCAGCAGGGGGGACACAGGCCAGTAGGGGGGGACAGGGGCCAGCAGGGGGGACAGGGGCCAGCAGGGGGGGACAGGGGCCAGCAGGGGGGACACAGGCGTGGAGGTGCCTCGGGAAGCGAACGAGGCAGTCAGCCCCACAAGCTCACAGCACCCCGAGGAGGGGGGGGGGGCACCTCGCTCTCTTCCTCCAGAAGGTTCCCATGAGAAGATGGGGGAGTCTCCGAGTGAGGTCCCCCTCATCCAAGGTCATGAGAGGTCACGCCTGTCCAAGGTCTCCCAGCTCCTCCCCAGCTCTTATCACATAAGAAGGCCAGAGCCTCGGGCCTCCCTGTCCCTGGAAGAGCTGAGAGCTCGGTGAGGACCAGAGGAACACAGCACCCCCCCCCCCTTCCCCAGACAACACAGGACAGGCCCCGGGGGGCCGGGAAGGCAGCGCGGGGCAGGGTGCTGGGCTATGGGGACGCGGAGGGAACGTGTAGGGGCCACCGGGCTCACACACGCACAGCCAGCACTGGGCTGGGAGCGGCAGGCGCCGTGAGAGGCTCCGCTCTCCCTGCAGTGTGGGGACCGTTCTGATTTAAACGGGGTGCTCGCCCAAACCTCACCACGCCATAGCAGCGGGCACGGCGGGGGCGGGCAGCCGGCTGCTGTGGAGCGGGGCGCACTGCTGCCGCTGTTGGAAAACGGGCCTCAGGTGCTACGAGGTTTCCCCAGCGGCCCCAGCACAGGGCCCTCCTCAGCGCGGGGTCCTGGACTCTCTCGGGGAGGGGACCCCGAGTCCTCCGCGGGCTGTGCTCGGGGACACAGAGCCCCCCGATTCCCCTCAGCTCCTGCAGCCCCCGAGGAAGCCGGCCCGGAGCCTCCTGGCCGGGACCCTGTGACGAGGGCGGGTGGGAGGTGCCCGCCACCCTCCGCACCTGGCACCTCTGCCAACGCCCAGGGAGTCGGCGCCGGGGCCCAGTGGCTCCGGGCGGGGCGGGCAGGGCCGAGGGCCAGCCTTCCGCCGGAGACGGAACACCTTCTCTGGGTAAAAATTAACCAGCGGCCACCAGATGGCCCGGGCTGGGCCTGCCGCTCGGACCTCCCTGCTCGCAGGCTCGGCCTCCCCATCACCACGGTGTCACCATCACCACGTCCCAGGCCGAGCCTGGGCAGCCGGTCTGCTCCCCGAGAAACGGAGCCGCAGGGACAGCGAGTAACTGCTCCCCGATCGCCGGGCTGGAGCGGCTCCCAGACGGGACCTTCACCCCAATCAAAGCCGTCTCCGGAGAGAGAACGGCCTTTTAGCGAAAATAAAACCAAGCAAAGGCCGTTTAAACAAAAGCCGTTCTCCCTGCTTGCTCGTCGCATCCATCACGAGTTCACACAACCTGTCAGGCTGGGCAGACGCCAGCCCGCTTCCCTTCCCGCGGGCCGGCTGCTGCCGCAGCTCCCTGCCCGGCACAGACACGCGTGGGCACGGCGGGACCCCATGACCGTGCTGGGCCACACAGGTGAAGGGGCTTCAGAGTCTGTGCTCACCCAAGGGTCAGCCCACAGCTGCAAAGTCAAAGCTCGGGAGCCGCCCAGCCCCTCAGCGCCTGCGTGACACCAGATGTGCCCACCACGCGGTGGGGAGCACGTGGCGGGGGGGGGGGGCGGGAGCACGTGGGGGGGGGCGGGAGCACACGGCTGGGAGGAGCACGCGGCCGGGGGAGCACGCGGCGGGGAGTACGCAGCGGGGGGAGCACGCAGCGGGGGGAGGGGGGAGCACGCGGCCGAGGGGGGGGGGGAGCACGCGGCGGGGAGTACGCAGCGGGGGGAGGGGGAGCAGGCGGCCGGGGGAGCACGCAGCGGGGGGAGCACGCAGCGGGGGGAGGGGGGAGCACGCAGCGGGGGGAGCACGCAGCGGGGGGAGGGGGAGCACGCGGCCGGGGAGGAGCACGTGGCGGGGGGGGGGGGGGGCGGGAGCACGCGGCGGGGAGCACGCGGCGGGGGGAGCACGCGGCGGGGAGCATGTGGTGGCGGGGGGAGGAGGAGCAGGCGGCCGGGGGAGCACGCGGCGGGGAGCACGCGGCGGGGGGAGCACGCGGCGGGGAGCATGTGGTGGCGGGGGGAGGGGGAGCAGGCGGCCGGGGGAGCACGCGGCGGGGGGAGCACGCGGCGGGGGGAGGGGGAGCACGCGGCCGGGGGAGGCCATCGCACCTGCGGCAGCTCGGGCGGGCCCTGGGACGTGATGCGGAGGAAACAGGCGGTCACAGGCAGACGCTGTGGAGTCCGCTCTCAGGAGGCCCAACAGTAGCCAATTCATCGGGACAGAAAGGAGCCGGTGGTGCCAGGGGCAGGGGCGGGGGGCGCTGGGGAGTGAGTGGGTAATGGGGACAGGCTCTGCTTTGCAGGAGGATGAACTGTGGATGGACGTGGTAACGGCCACACAACATGGGAGTGCTTAGTGCCACTGAGCTGTGCACTTAAAAACGATTAGGCCTGGCCGGTGCGGCTCAGTGGCTGATCATCAGTGCTGATCGCACCGGGTCACGGCTCCATCCCATGTGGGCGTGCAGGAGGCAGCTGGTCAATGACTCTCTCATCACTGATGTTTCTAACTCTCTCCCCCTCTCCCTTCCTCTCTGAAGTCAATAAAAAGTATTTTAAAAATAAAATAAAAATGATGAAAGTAGTAAACTTTGTTACATGTATTTCATCACAATCAAAGAAGCGTGTGTTCTTTGACCTTGAACGGCCTTCAGTCCCTCCAAGGACGTGGCTAGTCGGGCCCTTGCCCCTGGATGACCCTAAGGGTGACTGCGGGCCCCATGGTCACCGAGCCCGGCCGTCCACGGACAGCCCCCCCCCACCGTGCTGTCCTCCACACGCGTGAGCGCAGCTGTCACGGGGGGAAATGCTGTCCCAGCCACGTCGATGCCAAAAGGCACCAGACAGTGCGTGTGATCTCAGCTTGTAATCCGGATGCACAGAGCGTGCCCAGTGCAAGCGAGGGACACGCCGAGGGCAGCACCTCCTTCCTGCGTCCTTTCTCCTCTGCTCCGCCTCGCACGTGTGGGTGACTAATCCCTTTGTAGGCTGAGTCAGAGGACGACTTAGGAGCAAGACACGCCCACGACCTGAGACTCTCCCGCCCTGAGCCACACGGAGCCAGCCTGGCCCGCCAGCCTGCCAAGCACTGCCCAGGCCTCTCCCGCATCCCCACCTGCGACCTTCCGAGGAGTGACAGCCCCTCGCCCTGTCCCCGCCGTCTCACGGCCTCCCCTGGGATCACGCCGGGGCCTGATGCTCCAGCAGGGCCGGGCCTGGAGCCCAGGACCCCGGTGCGGGCCCAGAGGTCACTCACAACCACACGGGCGGGGAGCCCGTGGCGGTCCCGAGAGCCGCCGGCCCGGCTGCGGGAGGGGACGGGCGGCACCGTGACAAAGGGCGGCTCTCCCAGGTGGTGGTGGCCGGCGGCCCCTCCCAGCCTGGAGCCTGCGCCGCACCTTTGATCTGCGTCCAGGATCCCCGTGGGGGGGGGGCGCTCGGGAGGTGATGGATTCCAGAGCAGCGCCAGGACCATCAATGGGGCCCTTTTGTTCGGCTCCGGGGGAATGTGTGCAGAACCGCCGGGCCCGGCACGGCCCGGCCTGCCCGGGCGCAGCGGCCAGATGTGGGCCGCTCCCGTCTGGCTGCGGCCAGAGGGCACTCCTCTGGCCTCCGAACCTCAGACCCGCGGGCGCTCTGGCACAGCGAGGGGCCCCGTGCAGGCGCAGCGGCCGGAGGGACCGCACTGCGGGCCCCGGAAGCAGGAGAGGGTGCCGGGGTCTAACACGCGCGAAAGCAAAGCTGGGCAGGGGCTGCGTGGGGGCTCCTCTCTCCCAGGACAGAGGAAGAGGAAGGCAGCAGCCTCCACGAGCAAAATGGGCCCCGAACTAGAGCAGCGGAGGAGGGAAGGGGCCGTGCAGAGGTGCAAGACCCCCTGTACCCCCCTGCCACCCCCAGGGGGCAGCTGCCGCGAAACCCTGGCCACTGTGGCCCCAGGCTCCTCGGAACCCTTTCTGGGCGGGACCGGTTGGAGCCCCTGGAGACCCCTGGTCTTAGGAACAAGTCCCAGCACCACACCCCACACACACTCGCAGGCTCGGGTCCCTAGGGATTTAGTGGGTCCTCACCTTCTGTGGATGACGGCCAGGCCCAGGCTCTGTCCCCAGACACATCTGGGTTCCAACCCGACCTGGACCACCAGCCCTGGGACAGGCGAGTTTTTTAAGCTCAGGGAGCCTCTGCCCGATTCCAAGAAAGGAGACAAAGCCATGCCTTGAAGTTACTGAGCTGGGAGCAGGAGATCCTGCTGCTTACCCAGGGGACACATTAGCAAAGGTCTATCTCCTGGAGGTGGTGGCTCTCAAGACTGCTCCACCAGAGGGCCTTTTCATGGCCACTGACAGGGACACCAGACACATACATGTTTTTATTATTTAGCCCATTGGGACAAAATACAGTAGTTCCGGATCACTGCCTTCTTTTTTAAAAGAATTACTATGACTCTTTTTAAGGGTCTAGGGGGCACCATGCTGGCGGTCAATCCCTCCCTATACTTATGGCTCCTAACAGTGGCCCAGGCGGTGGCCACCTGGGCGCCCTCCCTCCTGTCCAGTAGGGGTCTGGGACACCGGGTGGGGGACACTGGGCGGGGTGGTAGGGAGCACGGTGGTGGCGGGACATCCCTGCTCCCCCCTGAGCTCCCTGCCTCCTGGCCGCAGGGCAGGCAGAGCCAGAGGGCTGCCCAGCCCTCCTCCTCGGTCCCCTGCCTGTGAGAGGGGCCTCCACCCGTGCTGGGCCAGAATGCTCCCATCTCGGCCTCGCCTCTCCCCTCCTCCCTCTGGCCAGTCTGCCTCCCTCCCAGGCCATTTGTACCCCCAACACCAGCAAGGCCACAGCCCGGGCACAGACTCTGACCCAGTGACCTTCAGCGCCCAGGGTCACATTGCAAGTGGCTCCATTTAAACCATGAGGTGCCAAAGCTACTTAGTAGGAGTCAGTCCATTTGCAACCAGAAGCACCAACGGGGCCCAGCTGTTTCTTCGGCGGGGGATGTGTAAACAGAGAATCCGGTGCAGCCAGACCCAGGGCCCGCTGTGAGGGGAGGATCCACTCACCGGGCGGGGCAGGCCTTGGCACCCACGGTCCTGGCCGAGTCCCGGCTCACCACCCACGCCACGTGCTTTGCCTCAGTTTGCACACCTGCAGAATGGATCTTAACCCCGACTACCCCCCAGGGTTGTTATTCGGATGGAATGAAAGCAGGCAGGGCCAACACTCCCCCTCAGACTCGGGCTGTGTGTCTGAGCGGGGCTGGTTCTGTCTCAAAGGACGGTCATCACCTCCTTGTCTGGGGCCAGGACTGTCCACAGAGGCCCAGATCCCCCGCCAGCAGCCCTCCCCTCCAGCCCGCAGGCCCCACAGCACAGCCTTTAATACTTGTTGATTGATTTGCAAACATGAGCTCCCAGGGCCTCAGGGACAAGCACACCCAGTTCCATAGGCGCCCGGCCCGCACTTCAGGGATATCCAGACCAAACCTCCGACCCAACTGCACAGCAGCGGTTCCGAGGGCTGCGCACCAGGCATGCGCCTGCCTGCACACCGCCTTTCACTTAGGGCGAGTCCCGCAGGTCCTGCCTTCATGGGGCCACCAGAGATCAAAGCTGTGAGGGCTGGGCGCCCTCCCCCCCATACACACACACACCAACTCACACACACACACTCACTCACACACACACACACACTCACACACACACACCCACACACTCACTCACACACACACTCACACACACACACACACTCACACACACACACACACTCACACACACACTCACACACACACACACACACACACCCACACACTCACTCACACACACACACACACACACACACTCACTCACACACACACACACACACTCACACACACACACCCACACACTCACTCACACACACACTCACACACACACACACTCACACACACACACACACTCACACACACACACACACACACACACACACACCCACACACTCACTCACACACACACACACACACTCACACACACACACTCACACACACTCACACACACACACACTCACACACACACTCACACACTCACACACACACACACTCACACACACACTCACACACTCACTCACACACACACACACACACTCACACACAGTTGCTGCCGCCCACACGGCGCTTCCATGTTGCAGCGGGTTAGAGGGGGCCCCGGCCGTCCCAGACGGAGGGGTCTGTCCTCCCGCCCCCGACTCCCAAGTCCCTTCCAGCCAAGCCCGGCGGCGCGGCGCGGGCGCAGGAGACGTCCCTCCGCCGCTGTCAGGGCGGCACGGCCACAGGTGGGGCGCCCGGCCCGGCCCCGCCCGCAGTCCGCGTTCGGTCCCCGAGAGTGAAGTCCAGCAACAGCGCCCTCCGCCCGCGCCCCAGCCCAGCCCAGCCCCGTCCCCCACTCCGCCCGCCGCTCCGCCGCGGCCCCGGCCCCGGCCCCCATCCCGCCGAGGAAGTCCCTCCGGCGCCGGACCGTGTCTCCACAGCCCGTCCCGGGTCCCGGACCCCGGACCCCGCGCCCCGGACCCCGCGCCCCGGACCCCGGACCCCGCGCCCCGGACCCCGCGCCGATCCCTCCGCGCCCCGGACCCCGCACCCAGGTCCCTCCGCGGGCGCGGAGCAGCGCCCGAGCCAGACAAAGCGGCCCCGGTACCTGGAGCGGGTCCCGGCGATGGCGCAGCAGCCCGGCCGGCGGCGAGCAGAGCAGCGGGGCGGGCGGTGCTCCCGCTCCCGCTCCCGCCGCCGCAGGGCCCCCTCGAGGCCGCCAGGGGCAATCGCGCCCGCGCCGCTGGCCGGTCACCTGGCCGCGCGCCCTAACAATGCGGCCCAGCAGGGCGGGCCGGCCCCGAGCGCCCGGGGGCCTCCCCGCGGGGCCGGGCGGGCCGGGGCCCAGGGGGCCCAGGGGGCTCCCCGCTGAGTGCTCCCGGGCTGCACCCGGGGGCAGGCCCAGTGTGGTTCCTGCACAGCTTCTCCCCTTCCCCGCTCCGCGGGGACAGGCGCAGGCCGCACCCCCTGCCCACCTGCGGCCTCGGGCCGGGCTCCTGCAGCCGGAAAGCCCAGAGCGCTCGGGCCGGCCCCCGGGGAGCGGGGGGGGGGGGGGGGGGGCGCCTTTGGGGGTCATGTGACTTCTCCAAATGTGCGGGATCCAGAGAGGCCAGGGTGGGCGGGAGAGCAGGGCCCCGCAGAGGGATGCTCAGAGGAGTCGAGGCAGGTGGATGCCAGCACCCCAAGATCCAGGGCCCGCTCATCCCTGCCTCGGTTTCCCCACTGCAGCAGTCTGGGCTGGGCACAGGCTCTCAGACACTCCGGCAAAGGCGCGCCCTCCGCAGGGAGAGAAGGGCTCTCCCTCCGCACTCCCTGTGACGCAGGGAAACCCAAGGACACCCCAAGGTCACAGCAGGCGCCAGCTGGAAACACTGCCCTACCTCCAGGAGGCTGGGCGGGGTGTTTTATCAGGTACGGCCCCACCCAAGCCCACCGCCCTCGGGGAGGGCCTTGCGGTGCTGCCCCTTCAGGGGGCAGGGGAAGAAGGGAGCTATGGAGAGGGGCCGGGCTCCTCTCTGACCCTGCACCCCCAGAGACTGGAGGCCCGCTGCCTGCGGGTGCGGGTCGTTATTACCAGAGAGGCCAAAGCACACGGCCCCCTGACTGGGCTGGTCATCCACCCCCAGGTAAAAGCTTCCGCCTCCAGAGGGACACCCTGCCCGAGAGGCGAGGGGCCTCAGGGAGCGGAGGGTCCGGCCACCTGACCCTGAGCGGGGCTCAGGCTGGTGCTTGCTCTGAGCCCTCGCTACCGAGAGGGGCCAGGTTAGAATCCTAGGTAACTTGCCCGGCTGGCAGCGTGGCTCAGCTGGTTGGCACCATCCCATGCACCAAGAGGTCACCTGTTCCATTCCCAGTCAGGGCAGAGCACCAGGTTACAGGCTCGATCCCCAGTAGGAGGCAGGCAGGAGGCAGCCAATTAATGTCTCCCTCTCCCACTCCCTCTCCCTTCCTCTCTTTCTAAAATCAATAAAAACATACAATAAAAGGCTAATATGCAAATTAACCAAACGGCAGTGACTGGTCGCTATGACGCACACTGACCACCAGGGGGCAGATGCTCAATGCGGGAGCTGCCCCTGGTGCTCAGGGAACTCCCAGAGGCTGGGCTCACGGCTGGCGAGTGCAGTGCTGGTCGGGGAGCCTCTCCTGCCTCCGTGCAGCGCTAAGGATGTCCGCTCCCCGCGCGCTCCTGGGCTGTGAGAGGGCGCAGGCCAGGCTGAGGGGCCCCCTCCCCTGAGCGCATGCATTTTGTGCACCGGGCCTCTAGGCAAAAATGGTGATCTGAGGCAGCTTCCCGGAAGTCCCACAGCTGATCAGAGCAGAACCCCTCCCGAGCTGCCGGCTCTGCACAACCGGACGGCTTCCTCTCCGGTGAAACACCGCCCCTACACACCGGCTTCGGGCCGACACCGCCCCCCACCGGGCATCACAGAACCTGTCACAAGGTCAAGGTCGTCTTGGGTGGCATGACTAAGTGACCTTGAACTCCTTCAGGTACTGAGCAGACAGGTCTCAACCTCACAGCTGGAAAGCTGAGGCTCCCCCCCCACCCCCCCCTGCTCCTCGGCTCCCTCCCTCAGACAGCCGCCCCTGCGTCCCTGCCGGCTGGGACGCCTCTCCGGAACCACAGAGCCTCGCTGTGCACACCGGGCCTGGCCCCGCAGGAGAAGGCACGCCGGCCGGTGTCCCCGTGCTGACCCGCCGGCGGCCTCCGGGGCGCCCAAAGTGCGATGCCCACATCCTCCCGGTGGAAGGCTCCAGGCTAGGCCTCCCGCTTCACAGGCCGCAACTAGAGTTTCCAAGAATTTAAACAAAAGCAGGGCCTGTGGCAATTATCCGGAGAAGGGAGAGCACATTTTTCCCATTCTTACCCACCCCAAATGCCTCAATCTGAAAACAAAGGTCTCAGCCCGACAGAGGGGGGAAAGCGGCCAGTGCCAGACCCCTGCCCCTCCCCTGCGCAGAGGAGGGGCCGGAAGCGCCCCCCCTCCCCCTCCTCTCCCCCCTCCCCCAGCCCCTCCCGCCCTCTCAGCCAGGAGGTCTGGAAGCACTTTCTGGAAGCCTGTCATGCAGAACGCGGTCTCAGCGATGATCAGTGTCGCACAGATTTGTGTCCCTCGATCAGGAGGTACGGGGGCCATGCCTTGGGTCTTTTCTCCCGTTTCTCTGCCGCTGCACATTCCTTCCCAGAGAGCCGCAGAGGGAGCAGCAGGACGCGAGGGGAGATGCAGCTTCCGGCTCCCGGCACGGCCAGGAGTGTGGGCACTGCCTGCCTGGTCCCTTTGACACCGCCCCCCGCTGCCCCGACACGCCGGCCACTGCTCCCTGCCCTGCTCTCCCAGACACGGCCTCACCTTCCCGACCGGCCCCACCCACACCAGCCTCTGCAGACAGGGCCTCAGCCTGGGCGCAGTGACCGCCGGGCTCCCTCGGGTCTGGGGAGGCTCCCGAGGTGACGGTCACTCTGAGCGGCCGTGTGTCCCGAGGCCACGCGGTCAGTCCTGGATGGAGCCCCCAGGGGTGACCTCAGACCAGGCCCCTTCGACCCGGGGCCATCCCCGCAGGAGGCCGCTGCCTGTGTCTGGAACATCATCCCGGACGCCGAGTGCTCTCACATGGGCATCGGCTAAAGCAACAGGGTCGCCCGTGAGAATGTAGGGGCGGGGCGGGCGGAGGGGACAGTGTGTGTGTGAACACCATTCATGCTACCGTGTGACCGTGTGACTTTCTGACCTTTGCTCCGCCTGTACAACACCTGACTTACCCCGAGGATAAACAGGAGAAGCACAGTCACCCTGTCCACGCGTTTTATACCACCAGACCGAGGTGTGTCTACACAGTGTGTTATAATAACAGCAGCCGAACCACGGATCCACGGCCGTCTGACTGCCTTGTCCTGTGGGAGCCACCAATGGCAAACCGCCTGGATTGGTGGGGTCGGTGGCAGTCCGATCTGTGGGCTCCCGCTCTCACGGAGCACCTCCCCGGAGCCCGGAGAGCGGTGCATGGGGAGGGCAGGACTTCCGCACAGCGCCATGGCAGCCCCGGGCACCGGACACCCAGCACAGCCAGAACCCAGTGACTCCTGGGAGGCACTGGGGCTGGAGGGCTGTCCAGTCTTCCCGCTTCTACACTAGACAGCGCAGAGAAATGCCCATCAGCGCAGCAGCCGCTGACCAGGCTGTGGGTTTGCTGAGCTTTTGCACGTAAACAATGACAACTCGGGAGAACCTCTCAGCTGTTATGGGCAGCTTTCCGCGGAGGACCCACACCCTGCACACTTGGTGCTCGGACCCTGTCCCCTGCCCGGCAGGGCCTGTCCTCCCCGCCTCTCCTCAGACATCCTGGTCCTAGGGACCCCGGCTGGGGCGGTGGTGGTGGCGGTGGTGTGGCTGGGACTCCGTGCCGCTACCCTCCCGTCCCATCAGCCTGTGCTGCCCCCGGCCCAGTCCTCACCGCTCAGAGCTGCCCGCTCCGGGGAGGACCTGCCCTCCCCTGGCACCTTCCTGCCTTCCATGCTCCGTGCCCTTTGCACGATGCGCCCACTTCTAACCCTCGGACCACAGTTCTGGGCAATGGCACCATTTTCTGGGATGACGGGGTCTGGGGGGAGGAGGGGCGAGCCACAGCCACCTACCCACACAAGCCCAGGTCCCTACGGCACTGCCGGGCCCCTGAGGCCACTGGGAGCTCTGCGACCATGAACTGGGGCCTCCCGCAATCCGGTACCTGAGTGGGTTTTCTCCGCAAACACCCGCAGTGTCAGACTCCGCCGATAGCCACCAGGAGCGGTCAGGAAGGACGCTGTGAGCTGGGCATCCCCCCCGGCCTGCTGGGCGCCTGCCGGGCCTGCTGGGAGCCGCCAGACCAGGGCCCTGAAAGGTAAGACAGGAGCATCTATGACCTGCTCCCCCACCCCCTGCGCACACACAGACACCGTCCCAGGAATTACATATAAAACCGTGCTCCTTCGCACGGGAGGTTCCTCCTGGACACGCCTTCCTGCGGGGCAGGCGCCTGGCTTCTCAGAAGCCACAGGCTCCCTTTGGGGAGGCATTGCTGCTCCCGGAGGCCCCTCCGCCCCAACCTCTGGCTCCAGGACGCGTCCGGGCAGCAACCGGGAGGCAGTGCGAGGGCCTGCTGGTGGGCGGCCCGCGACCTCCGACCTCAGGCCTGTGCTCTGCGACGGCTCTGGTTCTGGTTCTGAATTTGAGAGCGCCCCTCTGCCTGACCAAGTGCTCTCCCTCTGGCCGTGTCCCTCTGCCCCCTCACTGGCCACGGGCACGTGTCTCTGACTGCAGCTCCCGAGCCCCCTGAGCCCCCTGCAGGTGGAACCCGCGCGGCCAGGGAGCTGCTGGGCGGCATGGCATTAACGGCCCTCTCTGTGCCTGCTTCTTCCTGCCGGCTCAGTGGCTCAGCACCAGGCCAGCCAATCCGCGCATGCCCCGTGCTGGCAGCCAGCGAATCCCAGGCCTGGGCGCGATGTTGGCCCTCGCCACTCTCCTGGGCCAGAACGTGACCCACACTCGGGGGAGCCCAAGAGCAGCAGAGGTCCTGGGACCGGGCCTCCCTCTGTTCTGGAAGGAAGCCCGGCTCCTCCCCATGAGAGAGCCTAGGCCTGGGAGCCCAATGGGACCTGCCTCTCGCACAGCGCGCTGGGGGAGGGGCGGCTGCAGAGGGTTCCCGGCCCAGCTCCGCATTCCAGCCGAATTCCAGCCGCCCAGGAATGTGCTGCCCGGGGCCTGCCTGTTTCTGTCCCTCTGAGCTCAGTCACCTGGGGCTTCCTCAGGAGCCCTTTCTGCTTCCCGGGGGTGGGGGAGGGGGAGCCTGTGTGTGGGGTGTGGGGGTGTGGGGGGAGAGCCTGTGTGTGTGTGTAGGGGGAGGGGGTGCGGAGGGAGAGCCTGTGTGTGGGGGGGGGTGGGGGGGGAGAGCCTGTGTGTGTGGGGGGCGTGGGGGGAGAGCCTGTGCGTGTGTGGGGGTGTGGGGGTGTGGGGGGAGAGCCTGTGTGTGTGGGGGGTGCAAGGGGAGAGCCTGTGTGTGTGGGGGGTGGGGGGAGAGCCTGTGTGTGGGGGGGGGTGCGGGGGGAGAGCCTGTGTGTGTGTGTAGGGGGAGGGGGTGCGGGGGGAGAGCCTGTGTGTGTATGTAGGGGGAGGGGGTGCGGGGGAGAGCCTGTGTGTGTGTGGGGGGGGTGCGGGGGGAGAGCCTGTGTGTGTGTGGGGGGGGTGCGGGGGGAGAGCCTGTGTGTGTGGGGGGGGTGCGGGGGGAGAGCCTGTGCGTGGGGGGGTGTGTGGGGGGAGAGCCTGTGTGTGTGTGGGGGGGTGGGGGGGTGGGGGGAGAGCCTGTGTGTGTGTAGGGGGAGGGGGTGCGGGGGGAGAGCCTGTGTGTGTGTGTATGGGGAGGGGGTGCGGGGGAGAGCCTGTGTGTGTGTGTGGGGGGGGTGCGGGGGGAGAGCCTGTGTGTGTGGGGGGGTGTGGGGGGAGAGCCTGTGTGTGTGTGTGTGGGGGGGGTGCGGGGGGAGAGCCTGTGCGTGGGGGGGGTGTGGGGGGAGAGCCTGTGTGTGTGTGTGGGGGGGGGGGGCAGGGAAGATTCTGAGTGAATTAGGAATCTGATGCCCGGCATCTGGGCCCAGCTCACTGCTCCCCGCAAAAGCAGCTGCCTGACCGGGAAGTGGGGGGCATGGGGAGTGGGGCTCACAGCTGCAAACTGTTGTGCAGTGTGAGAGCAACCTGGACACAAAAAGGAGGCTTGGAAGGAGTCGAACTCAACACCACTCCCCCCAAGGGCAGAAGTGCCCCCGTGTGTCCCTCACCCAGCCCCCCGGACCCACACCCTCTCACTCCTCCCTCACCCAGCCCCCCGGACCCACACCACTCACCCCTCCCTCACCCAGCCCCCCGGACCCACACCCTCTCACCCCTCCCTCACCCAGCCCCCCGGACCCACACCCTCTCACCCCTCCCTCACCCAGCCCCCGGACCCCACACCACTCACCCCTCCCTCACCCAGCCCCCCGGACCCACACCCTCTCACCCCTCCCTCACCCAGCCCCCCGGACCCACACCCTCTCACCCCTCCCTCACCCAGCCCCCGGACCCACACCCTCTCACCCCTCCCTCACCCAGCCCCCCGGACCCACACCCTCTCACCCCTCCCTCACCCAGCCCCCTGGACCCACACCCTCTCACCCCTCCCTCACCCAGCCCCCCGGACCCACACCCTCTCACCCCTCCCTCACCCAGCCCCCCGGACCCCACACCACTCACCCCTCCCTCACCCAGCCCCCCGGACCCACACCCTCTCACCCCTCCCTCACCCAGCCCCCGGACCCACACCCTCTCACCCCTCCCTCACCCAGCCCCCCGGACCCACACCCTCTCACCCCTCCCTCACCCAGCCCCCCGGACCCACACCCTCTCACCCCTCCCTCACCCAGCCCCCCGGACCCACACCCTCTCACCCCTCCCTCACCCAGCCCCCCGGACCCCACACCCACTCACCCCTCCCTCACTCAGCCCCCCGGACCCCACACCCACTCACCCCTCCCTCACCCAGCCCCCCGGACCCACACCCTCTCACCCCTCCCTCACCCAGCCCCCCGGACCCACACCCTCTCACCCCTCCCTCACTCAGCCCCCCGGACCCCACACCCACTCACCCCTCCCTCACCCAGCCCCCTGGACCCACACCCTCTCACCCCTCCCTCACTCAGCCCCCCGGACCCACACCCATTCATTCCTCCCTCACCCAGCCCCCCGGACCCCACACCCACTCCTCCCTCACTCAGCCCCCCGGACCCCACACCTACTCACCCCTCCCTCACTCAGCCCCAGAGGGACCAGTGGCCAGATTGCTCAGTGGCTGCCAAACAGCACCCAGGAAACCCCAGTCCTCAGGGGGTACCCTGAAAAAACCCAAACCCCAGTGTGGAACCCTGAGAAACCACAGCTCCCCATGGTTTCACCCCAAAAGCCCCAGGCCCACAGGATCCATAGAAACGGCCGGGATCCCACCTGTCATACTTCGAGAAACGGCGGGATCCCCAGGGCTGCACCTCAAGAACTACCAGGACCTCCAGGATTTCTGAGCATGTGCAAGTGAGTGTGCAGGACACATGTCCGATGTGTGTTTGCATACATATGCACGTGCACACACACGTCTGCAATTAGAAACAAAGTCATGTGCCTGTAGACGCAGGCAGAGTGGTCATGGGACCCGCGGTTCCGGGGGGACCCGGGCACTGTCCCCTCTGGCCAGGGGGGGACTGCCAGTCTCCGGCCCAGCTGGAGTGATCCCTCCTCCCTCCCACAGTGGCGGGGGAGGAGCTAGTGGCCGAGGCCTCCAGCTGGCTCCCTTTGTGAGCGCCCGGGGCAGACTTAGAAAACGCTTTCAAACTCTTTCATGTTCAAAAGTCTCAGCAGGGAAGCCATGGAGCCTGTGTGCATGTGCCTGGGGGTAGGACAGCGGCCCTCCGGACCCCACACCCACTCACCCCTCCCTCCCCCTCCCTCCCCCTCCCGCTCAGCCAGCCGGCCACGCACCTCGCTGCCCTGGCCCCTCTCCCCATCGCAACCGCATTCCTCCCAGGTCTCTACTGCGACTCAGGAAGGACCTTGGCAACAGCCAGATTTCAGGTCCGAGCCCAAGGCCAGGCGCCAAGGCTGGTCTGTTTAATTTCCACGTCTCCCCCTCAGCCACTCCCCCTCCCCGTTTATATGAGAAACGCACTCCCAACGAGAGAACCTGAGGGAGCGCCACACGTGCCGAGCTCGCCCCTGCCTCCTCCTCGCCCCCGCCCCCTCCCCGCCGGCCGCTCCGTCTTCCTGGCGGTTCTCGGCCCGAGCTCTGATACAGTGGCCCAGCCGGTCTAGCCTCCCCCGTGCCCCCACAGGGCCTCGGCTGAGCCTGTGGCTGTCTGCCCGTCACCCGCAGGTGCCTCCTGGAGGTCTGTTTCTGTCCTTGCAACCGAAGGAGCCAGATGAGCACCGTCATGTGCCGCCCGGCAAGTTCAGAGGCAGAGGGGAGGGCGCCCAGCGCTCACACCAGCGAGTGCGGGCCGAGGTGCGGCCGTGTCCATCTTCCCTGTCCCCAGGGCGGGCCCCGGGCTGCGGGGCACACAGTCAGCGGGCGGGAGTTAAATGCCATTCCCAGGAGTCCAGCTCGAAGGAGCGCGGCCTGCTTGGGACCCGGAAGATAAGAAGTGAGGAGATTAAATTATTAAAACTCTCAGTCTGGGGGAGGGGCCAGGCCGTGGTGAGGAGATGACACACACCCCAAATCTTGCCGGAAGTGACCTCTGCCTTTCCATTCACACAGACCATTGAAATGATCTCTTCCTTTGTCTCACTCCCCAATGAACCGCTGACGAGTACGTTTCCTTTTGGTGGAAAGCAAACGAGAACCAACATGAAGGCCTAGGAGGACATTCAGGCTATTAATCATGTTTAACCCAAAACTACGCCCTTGCCCAGTGCGCACCCCCATCTCATCCGCCAGGGGGACACCAGGAATGACATGGCCACACTGCAGCCGCTCGCGGGAGCCAGGCCTCCAAAACAGACTGGAAATTACAGGACGCCCGAGGGACCCGAGCTGGCCGAGGTTCCCACGCCAGGCCTGCTCCCATGTTCCGGAGGATCAGGGTGCCCGGGCCCGGCCCCAGGGAAAACCCAGGCTGCGCGCCCTGTGGCCCTGCCCGGGATGCAGGTATGGGGCGCGGGTGCAGGGTGTGGGGTGCGGGATGTGGGGTGGCTGTGAGCTCTCAGCCTCGCCTGCCTCTCAGGCCTTGCGATTGGCAGTGGGATGGCAGAGCGAGGTGGCCCTGGGAGCGGCTCTTGTGGTCGGACAGTGGCTGTTTGTGGGGCAGCGGCGGGCACTGGGAGGCCACAGGGGCCTGGGAGCAGTTAGGCGGTGCGTCCACATCGTGTAATTCACTGGGCGTGGGAGCCCTTTGCTGGCTGTTCCGGGAAGCACCGTGGAGGGGAGAGCGGTGACGACACCGACTCTAATTTCATCGAACGCTAACTGGAAAGCCGGGGAAAAACACTTTCAAGAAAACGTGTAAGTAACTTTGGGGGGTTTCCCCAGTTTCATTAGACGTAACCGGCCAGGTGTGGTGTGGGGCACGGTGACCCCGCTCAGGGGCACCGTGAGTGTGACCATGGAAGCTCAGAGCTCCCAGCGTCCTGCTGGCAGAGAGAAAGAAAAGAAAAAATGCACATATTCTTTGAGCTTGTGGGAGAGCTCAGGACTTCCTCTAGGCCACGTTCTGTGACTGAGTGTGTCACCACGGCCGCCACGGTCACTGCCCACTGCGCCCCCGACTCACTCATCTCGGGGCCGGGGGTGCCTTCGGCCCCTGCCCCACGCTGCCTGCCCACCGTTCCTCTGGCGGCCACGGACCTGCTCCCGTGTCTGTGGGTGAGGTGCCGGGTGTGGGGCGTGCTTTCTAAGGTCTCATGTGTGGGATGCCACGCAGCGTGTCTTCTCCTTCTCCCTGAGTGGACCCACCCCATTGTACAGACACAAGCCCACACTGAGGGTGGACACCACGCTGTCCCCCGTCCTGGCCACAGTGCAGAGCGCCACGATTGGGTGCAGATGCAGGGGCGCGTGCATTTTTTGAGTCTGTCTTTTCTTTTCTCCCAATATACACCCAGAAGGGAATCAGGGGTCGGACGGTGGTTCTATTTTTAATTTTTGAGGACCCTCCCGCTGTTTGCACAGTGGCCTCAGCAGCAGCATTTGCATCCTGCTGACATTCACAGGGTGGGAGGTGGGGCCACCCATTCCCCCACGCCCTCACCCCCGCCTTGGGCCTCCTGAACCAGGGCTGAACCCTGACCCTGACCCTAACCCTGACCCTGACCCTGACCCTAACCCTGACCCTGACCCTGACCCTGATCCTGACCCTGATCCTGAACCTGACCCTGACCCTAACCCTGACCCTGATCCTGACCCTGATCCTGACTCTAATACTAACCCTGACCCTGACCCTAACCCTGACCCTGACTCTAACACTAACCCTGACCCTAACCCTGACCCTGACCCTGACCTTGATCCTAACCCTGACCCTGACCCTGACCCTAACCCGGGGCAGACGCTCACTCCCTGGCCCTTAGGGAGGGCCGGGACGCTGGCTGGAAGCCCTCTCCTCCTGACTGTACGGGCTCCAGCAGCAGCACCCGAAGTTTCTTCCGCAAACAGATCGTGTGGGAGCGGCAGGCCCGAGGCAGGTGGCGGCCACCTGCCGGGGCAGCCCACCTGCAGCTCTGCCCGCCCCAGTTCCCGCTCTCTTTTTGGGCGTTTGCTATTCTTAGCCCGGCCCGACACTTCCCGTCAGCAGCATGCAAAGTGGGGACAGCCAGCGGTCAGCAGTGACATGACCTCCCAGGGCCAGCGCTGAGCCTCCCTGCCTGTGCCTTCCGAGGCCTGTGCCAAGCGGGCTGCCCTGCACCGCTTCCAGGCCCGGTCTGCGTCACTATCCACAGGGACAGGTAAGGTGACGAAGCAGTCAGCGGCGGCTGGTCATACACCAGTCACTGCTTCCCTCCTCCCCAGGGACTCTCTGGCCTCCAGCAGCCGTGTCTCACTTGCCAGGAGGCCCACACTCCCAGGAGAACGCTCAGAGGTGCAGCAGCATTGCGGGGAGACCAGGGTGAGAAGGGACACAGGGCCCTGGGCAACTGGGAGGTGCAGAGCCACCAAGAGCAGCTGACCCGCCACCCCCCCCACCCCCCGCCCCGTCCTCAGAGCCACATCTGGGCCGAGTGACACCTGCCTCGTGAGAAGCTCCGAAGCTCCGTCCTGGTTGACAGGGACCCTCACCACGTCCCCATGAGGAGCGAGGCCACCGCCGCCTGGGGCTCCGTCCCGCTGTTTAAACAAACGACGGCACGTCAGAGGGGCCGCTTAGAGGCTGGGGAGGGGCCGGCCAGGAGGGGTCACTGGGAAGGGTGTGAAGGGCAGGGAGTGCCCACGCAGGGACCATCTCCTGTCCCTCCGAGCAGGAGCGGGGTGATGGACGCCCCCGGGGCAGACACATGGGGAGAAGGCCTGTGCGAGCGGTCAGGGTGGAGTCAGCAGCTGCCCTGAGCCATCAGCTCCTCCCCGCAATGCACTGTCCCTTCCCCGGGCCCGCCAGACCCAGCCTGCCCGGGGCGACCTCTCCGGTCCCTGTGCTCACGGCTCCCTGGGGGGAACTTGGGGGCCCTGGACACACAGGACAGAGGGAAAGTCAGTGACATCAGCAGCAGTGACCCGGGCAGCAGTGTCCACGGTGGGCTCAGGGACCTGGCGGGGACTATGGGAGGAGAAGGGGCAGAGGCCGTGATGTGGTTACACAGTCACTCACTTCTGTGTGTGCGACACGGGCACAGGACAGCCCCAAGCCACATGGAACCACACAGGCCCACGTGGGCTCGGCCGGACTGTGTCAGTTTCACATTCGGCTTCATAGCCCACTGCTTTAGGCGAGTGAAGCGTGTTAACCAGCACAGCCAGCGTGCCGGCTCTGACTCCGCGTTCCATCCTGCGAGTCTCTGGCCACGGTACAGTGTGAGGCGTGTTCAGTCCTCCCTCCAGCAGTGACTGGGCGCCGCTGGGAAGCCTGCTCCCGTCTCCTGGTGGTTTAAATGCGGGGTTGGGGCGTTCCCGGGCTCCAGACCACATGCCCAGGGTCACACAGTCCGGTTCAAACCGTTCTCATGGGAGAAGGCACCGCTGGGCTGGCCTGGTGGTCTACCTTCAAGCCGTTTTCTTCTTAGGTGCCCTTCGTTGGTCTTCCCTCACAGTGACGCTCGGAGAGGCTGAGCATTCACATGTGAGCCCTCGTGGACCGGACCCCGGCTCAGCCAGGTGCAGACCACGTGGGCTGCCTGCACTCAGTGCTCAGCCCACCTCCCGCACCGGGCCCGTCCCGCACAGAGCGATTAAAACACGCGTTGTTGTTAAGACAGATGGCATCATATTTATTTATATCTTTTCTGCAGAGTTTTGAACAGTTACCGAAGGCTGTTCTGGATCTTACTTTAAAAGATAGACTGGTTTACATTATATGCAAGTAGAAAATTTGACTTTTTCCAAGAGCAACCCATAAATTTTTAAATCATCTTTCACTCGCATTAAACATGTGGTTTCTGCATTGCCAAAAATATCAGAACAGTTTATGACTTTCAGAAAATCCACAGCGTTGGTCGTTATTTAGAAAAGCAGGTGCGGTGTGGGGGTGGTGTGTGCTGCGCGAGGTGTGTTCCTGGCTATTTCGGTACAGAAAGTTGTAAGTAGAAAAGCAGAACTGTGTCCTTGAATCTTCGACTACGATTTTCTCTCTCGTTTGTGATGGTTTTAACATTCCATAATATTAGTTCACCATTAAATCGTTAAAAATTTACATCTTCCCCGAAACCGGTTTGGCTCAGTGGATAGAGCGTCGGTCTGTGGACTGAAAGGTCCCGGGTTCGATTCCGATCAAGGGCATGTACCTTGGTTGCGGGCACATCCCCGGTAGGGGGTGTGCAGGAGGCAGCTGGTCGAGGTTTCTCTCTCATCGACGTTTCTAGCTCTCTGTCCCTCTCCCTTCATCCTCTCTGTAAAGTATCAATAAAATATATATTTTTAAAAATTTACATCTTCGACATTTGCTTCCCTCTTGTGGCAGAGGGAGTGAGGAGACCTGGAACGGAGAGGTGTGGCAGGCTGAAAAGCTCAGCTTGGAGGGGCTGGAACGTTCTGGAAGCCATGGCTGTAGGGGAGAGCCCTGGTGGAATTCCTGAAGGCCCGCTGGGCACTGCACTGGTGAGGACACACTGCCCCCTCCGCCTGAACTGTCGGGATGTGTCTGTCCCTCTGGCGCTGATCTGCGTGGCGACCTATGCCAGCCGCCTGGGTGGTGCCTGCACTGGCCATCTGCTCCAAGGCCGCCCCACATGCCCAGATGACCTCATCCACTCTCAAGGCTGGAACTGTCACCTGTCAGCCATGTGTACCCTTAAGGGTACCCCTAGCCGAGGCTCACTCTGAACCTCAGTCCCCGAGGCACCTTCACCCACCCAGTGCCCTGGCTCAGACCCACACTCTCACACACTCTGCATCCTCGCAGGCCCTGATTCCCAGCGGCTTAGGCGAGAGCGACCCATCTGCTTGCCTTCTGGCCTCTGTCTGCCCCTGAGTCTTGTTCTGTTGATTTCATGTCCTAGATTTCTCTCTAAACCCTCCATCTTTGTTCTGCCACATGCCTTAGTTCAGCTGGTCTGGCTATCTCCCACCGCATCTTTAGAATATATTTTAGTTGATTTCAGAGAGATGAGAAGGGAAAGGGAGAGGGAGAAAGATCAATGAGAGAATCATCGATTGGCTGCCTCCTGCATACCCCACACTGGGGATCGAGCCCGCAACCTGGGAATCGAACCTTTGACACTCAACCACTGAGCTATGCCAGCCAGGCTAGCCCACATTTCTTAGAAAGCACCCTGAACAGGCTCGGTCTTTCCCATGGCGGGAGCTGGTCTCAGATGCTCGGTGGGGACACGTTACTCCGGCACGTTGGGCTCCAAGGTTATCCCCGGGGATGAGATTCCAGAGAAGGTTCCGGTGAGAATTCTCTCGCAGACACTACTGGGTTGAGTCCCAGGCTTATCCCTGCCATCTGGAGCTCCGCACTGAACAGCTCACAGTGTGTCTTGTAAAAGCGCGTTGAATGCACGCCGACTGTAAGGAGCAATAAATCCCCTCGGATTGCGTTCCAGGAAATGCTTGGTCTCCGCCATCAGAGGCGCCTGCTCTTTGTTGCTTCAGGTCTGTAATGGGGTCTCCTCTGCTGAGGAGCCGGAACGGGGGCAGATTCCTCTGCTCCTCGGCGCGCGCCCCCCCCCGCACCCGGACAACAGCTGGCTGGTTTGTTCCCTAACAGCCTCGGAGACTCCTCGGTGCGCCCTCGGCCCTCGGCGGAGCCCCGGCTCTGTACCCTGTCCTTACCTCCCGCCTCACCCTCACGTTCGTGCCAAGTTGTAGCTTCACTCCCGTGAGAGGAGGAGCACGGTCTCGGGGCCTCTCCGTGCCGCTGCTTCCCTGGTTCAGACCGCAGACTCTCGGGCTGGGAGAACACCACCTTCCTTTTGTCTCCTTGGCACCCGACTGTCTTCTGCCAACCAGCTCCCAACCACCCGCAGCGCGCTCTTCCTGAGACTCCCGTGTGGGTCAGCTCTGACAAGGGAGGGTTCTTACGTGTGCACATACGAATGCCCGCATGCATGAACACACGTGAGTGCACACGCACCCATACACAGTGCATGCACACGTGTGCATGCATGTACATTACTGACCCGAGGAAGAGAACTGCGGTGCCAAGCCTGGGCTTTGCTACGAGTGTGAAGTGCTCAGAGCCACACACACCTGAAGGCTCTAAGCAGGTGGCGGAAATGGCGGAGGTTCCAGCTGCCTCTGGAACGGCGTCAGGTTTGTGCTGAGCCGGCTCGCCACCCCAGCTGGACACTGAGTGAGGCCCGATGGAGGGGACAGTGAGGGCCCAGCTAGAGGAGTCCTGGCCATGGCAGGCTGCTTAGCACCCCGACGGGAGGGGCTGAGGAACAACAGAGGAGCCAAGGCCAAGGGCATGCTCACCTGGTCGTTAAGGGCCTTTCCCCTGTAGGTTCCGCCTCCTTCCTTATCTCCTGCAGGCAACGTGAGCACTGGGGGCCGCTGTCCCGAGGCCCCAGGCGGCTTCCCACAGACATCCTGTCGCTGCCCACGCTCTGGCCGCCTGTGACCTTGCTGTGAACTTGTGGAGAGGGCCTCTCCCCAGTGGCCAGGCCACTGTACACACTCAGGATGATCATAATAAAAAAGCCGTGGCGGCAGCGGCAGGAGGCTGGCCAGGCCCCAGACTCACTGGGGACCGAAGGCCGTCGGGTCCAGGGCTGCTTGGGGCACAGAGTTCATCAATCAGGATAATTGGCTGCTGCTCCGAGGATGTGGGATTCTTTGTCAGCATGCAGCGTTTATGGGAAACAGGACGATGGCCGGCCACCCTGGCCACACACACACACAGCCCAGGGGGCCCTGACTTAGCACAGTGCTGCCTTCCCACGCTCCCTCAGCCTGGCCCCCCTAAGCCACGCATTTCTGTCGGTCCTCCCGCATGCAGGTGGGACGGCGGCCAGGACGCCGGCTGGTGGGAAGGCTCCCCTGAGATGCAGGCCCAGGGCTAGGCTTTGGGGAGTAGAAGCTAACAGTCAGTGTTACCCTGGGTCTGGGCCAAGCTGAGCTCCCCACGGTGTCACCCCCATCCTCACAGCCAGAGAAGGACCTGGGAGCCTGGGCGTGAGTCCCGACCCGGGTCTCCACAGGCACCTGGGTAGTCAGGCCGGGCTCTGCTGCTGTAACAAAGATCCCGAACCTCAGGGTTTACCTGCAAACACTGTTTTCCATGCAGGCAAGGTCCCGGGTGGCCCGTGGCTGGGCGGGCAGCCATGCCTGCGTGATCCCAGCCCGCGGGCCGCTCCTGCATGCTGCTCGCCATCTCCATGGAGGTGGCTGTGCCTTCCCACAGGGCACAAGAGTTCAT
Source organism: Pipistrellus kuhlii (assembly GCF_014108245.1). Classification (NCBI taxonomy): domain Eukaryota; kingdom Metazoa; phylum Chordata; class Mammalia; order Chiroptera; family Vespertilionidae; genus Pipistrellus; species Pipistrellus kuhlii. Next base: position 189,487 of record NW_023425525.1, read on the forward strand.
GGACACCCCCACCTCCCACCCCAACACGCACACACATTCCAGCTGCTGCCCAGATGTCTCTGCTCTTCTGGGCGCACTCGGGACCCACCCCCAGCTGCCAGGGGCCTGGGGAACAGAGGGTTGCTGTGTGTGTCTGCATCAGGGGCCTGGAGATGAGGGGGCCGCTGTTGTCTGCGGGCAGTTCCCACAGCACCCCAAACTCAGTGCGGCTGGGAAGCCCAGCAGATAGCCAAGCCCACAAGGCCCTCCCCAGGGCCCGCCAGCGGTGGGGGTGAGGTCATCAGGACTCCTCCCAGAACCTGGAACTTGGACACAGCAAGTCTCTGCGCTCGGAGAGAACCCAAACTTCTGTGCCCTTTGATCTAGCGGCCAAGGGCGGAGCCAGCGTGGACAGGACGGGAGACAGGACCCCGGTGCCCGCGGTGACTCTGGGACCAGCCAGAGGGCCCGCTGCAGCGCCCAGTGCAGAGTGAGGCCGGCAGGAATCCTGCGTACCCGTCAGAGGGGGAGGTTGGCACTGACGCGGGTGGTCTGGGCCCCCATGGATGGCCCTGGTCAGCTCAGAGCGGCTGGAGTCCTGACCATGACCCTCGAGTCTGACCTGTCCAGACCCTCTGGCTCTGAGATTCGAGCAGGGAAGAAGGGGGAGGATGTCTGGGAGAGACTGGAGGGCCATTCCCCAGGCAGGCGCTGGGATAACCCCCTCTGAAGCAGATGGGCCCTGTGAGGCCGAGTGCCCGCATGCCTCCTGTCCAGCTCTGAATACTGGCCACAAACTGATCAATCGTGTTTCTTTCTCTCTCTCTGTCTCTGTCTGTCTGTCTGTCTGTCTCTCTCTTTGTCTCTCTCTCTCAAAAAACAAAACCAAAACCAAAAATCAATAAAATAAATCAAACAGAGAGGAAGTGTTACAGCACAGTCGCCCACAGTGAAGTCGGGGGATTTGGTGCCCTTGGCAGACAGGTTTCCTGGTGTGTCTGCCTCAGTTTCCTCACGGCCACCCGACAGTCCTGCCTCCTCTGTGGCTGGTTAAATGACCAAAGGAGGGGGAGGTGAAATGGCCCATGGAGCCAGTGACCACAGATGCCGGCCCTCTGAGGGTGTTGGCGAGAGGTCAGTCAGACCAGCGGGGACTGGGCAGCAGGAAGCATGACCCCCGGGCGCTAGGGCTTCCCACCCAGACCAGCTGGCACTCCAGCTGCTGCCCGGCTCTGTTTTTTACCAGGACACCCTGCTGCTTTCCCATGAAGCCAGCGCTGAGCTCAGCCAGGCCGAGCCCCCCCTGCCCACTTGAACGCCAGCCAGGCGCTCCCTGGAGCCAGGTGGAGGCAGTCTGGCCGGATGGCAAAGCGCTAAGCCGATTACTGCGCAGTGAGGCTGGTTAGGGAAGACGTAATGTCCCATTAGCGGGCGGAACAGGATCTGCTCCGCGTCCAGGATGGGCAGCCAGGCCAGGTCAGAGCTCAGCCCGGGCCCACCGTCACGTCTGTCAGGGGAATGGCGCAGGCTCTGGGCTCAGGGAGCAACAGGAAGTCTTGTTACAGAGAGCGAGGGTTCGGGTTCCTCTCACGCTTCTCGGGCAGTGACGACGGCCACTTGCTCTGTCATTGGCTGGAACGTGGCAAAGACGCCCAGAACGACGGGTCCTGTGAGGTCCCTGTCCCTTCCCGCTCTCCTGCTGCTGCCGCCTGTCCCCCCGCACGTGCTGGCTGGAGAGCACTCGTGTCACAGAGCTGGTTCACCGAGGAGTTTGGGGAGGGCAGATACGGCGAGGGACACTCCCCGGAGGCACTGCGGGCTCCGTCCTGGGGCGGGAGACAGGGGCGGGGAGGAAAGGCGGGACCAGGTGCCCAGCGGAACTCGGGTACTGGCCGCGGTGTGTTCTCTTAGACCCGTGGTTGGCAAACCGTGGCTCCCAAGCCATATGTGGCTCTTTTGCCCCTTGAGTGTGGCTCTTCCACAAAATACCACGGCCTGGGCGAGTCCATTTTGAAGAAGTGGCGTTAGAAGAAGTTTAAGTTTAAAAAATTTGGCTCTGAAAAGAAATTCCAATCATTGTGCTGGTGATATTTGGCTCTGTGGACTGATGAGTTTGCCGACCACGGACCTAGACCATCCAGGCGTCGCCCGATTGTTCCTCGCTCTGAGGGTCCCTGGAAATGCCGTTTCTGAGCTTTCCGTGCTTCCCCAGAACAGCCAAGGGGAGGACGATGCGGGTGCTGACCCTGACCTTCGGCAGGAGCTGCCCTCTCCTCTCCGCGCGGACGGAACTGGGTGCCTCAGGTGGGCGCGGCCCTCAGCACCCCGGGCGCAGTGGGAAGGCGGTGGAATTGGGGACGCGCGGCGGAGGCGATGACCGACACCCCAGACACAGCCAGGCAGCCCCTGATGGAGGACGCCCTCTCCGCTCCCATTGCTTCTTGGCTGTTATTTCTCCCGCTTCCTCTCTGTGCGTCTGATTGCGGAGGAGACATGTAATGTGGGCCACATGTGCACTTCCTCCTAATGCTCAGAGGATCCGGGAGCCAGCACAGAGAATTACAAGGCTGTAAAAACAGCCACATCCGGAGCTCGCCTGGAGCTTTAGGTCCTCATCTTCTCCCCAAATGTCCGTCCATGGAGAGCCGTGCCGCCCCCGGGAGGCTCTCAAAGACCTTCAGGAGGATTGTTTACAGTGAGAAGACCCAGACGGGCTCAAGCTTAAAAAATGTTCCTGCCCAAATAACTCATCGTCTTCTGTGCGTCGTGTAGCTCAGGCGGGAAAGGTTCCCGCTCCCGGTGGACACCCGTTCACAGGGGCTGGCAGGGGAGGCGGCGCAGCAGCTTCCGGGGGTTCAGGCCGAGCCACAGCCAGGCCAGCAGTATCCCGCCCGCCCTGAGCACAGGACTCCATCAGGGACTGATTCTCGTCAGCGCAGCATCGTGACCACACGTCTGAGGCACGCTCACCGACTACGGACGCCCCAGTCCCCACACCCCCTCCACCGAGTCCTTGCGTGACTCGTCCCCACCCCCCTCTCCGTCTCCCAAGGTTACCGCTGTGCTGGCCTCCAGTGTCATTGCTCAGTCTTTATCAGTGCCCCTCCCCCATCTGCAGTTTTACCTTCCGTGGTTTCAGTTGCCCATGGTCAACCACAGTCTGACAATATGAAATAGAAAATTCCAGAAATAAGCAACTCATACATTTTAGCTTGCATGCCATTCTGAGTGGCGGTGAGTCCTCCCACCCTCTGGCTGTGCTGAGTCCCAGCGCCGGGCGTCAGCAGGCTGGTCGCCCAGCCACAGCTCTGCGGAGGAGCCCCTGGAGACGCTGGGCTCAGGACACGATCACAACCGGGCCTCAGTGGGAGGGCCGTGTTCAGATTCCAGACAAGCAAAGGCCAAAGGAGCCTACCCCCATGAGATGCGGAGGGACTGCACTGAGCTGGACAGCAGGGGAGCTGGCTGGTAACGAGAGAACGCTTGAGAGAATAACCTCACTGGAAAGGTAAGTATACACTGAGCGGCCAGATTATGATCTCTGAATGCATAATAATCTGGCCACTCAGTGTGTGTGTGTGTGTGTGTGTGTGTGTATAGTAGAGGCCCGGTGCATGAATTTGTGCATGGGTGGGGTCTAGCCAGCCTGGCCAGGGGGAGAGGACATAGGCGGTTGGCCAGCCTGCCTGCTGGTTGAACTCCTGATCGAGGGGACAATTTGCACATTAGCCTTTTATCATATAGAATATGCACTGAGTGGCCAGATTACTATGCTTTCAGAGATCATCATCATCTGGCCACAGTAGCTGTGGTAGATCAGTCACCGGTAGAGGCAGTGAGAAGACTAAAGGCACAAGTAGGGTAAGTGACCGTAAGTAGGACAGTGATGTCAAACCCATAAGCTACGGGCCGGGAGCGGGTGCTGTGGCCTGGGACGGGATGAAAGAAGCTGTTATCCACTTAAAATGGAGTTGGGCTGTTACCTGGGAACGAACAGGCTCCACAAACTGACACACAAGCACCCGAAGGAGGAAGGACAAGCACCTGAAGTGAGGAAGCCAGCGGGCGGGAGGACAGGAGAGGAGGGTCACGCCTGCAGGAACAGTGCGGGGCCTGACTGGCTGCAGGTGCAGGCCCATCAGTAAAGCCTTCACCTGTAGATGGACTAGCTCTCCAGTCAAAGACAGAGTGGCTGATGAGAAGAAAAACAAGGCCCGCCTACACGCTGCCTGCAGGAGACTCATTTCAGGTGTGAGGCACACAGCCTGAAGGGAAGGGATGTGGATGGGAATCAAAAGGAAGTTGAAGCAGCTGCATGCATATCAGAAAAATTAGATTTTAAAACAAAACTGTAATGAGAGACAAAGATGGGAGTTACAGAGTGATACAGGGGTCAATCCAACAAGAGGAACTAACATCTAAAGTAATCTAAAATAATAAAAGCATAATATGCTAATTAGACCAGATGTCCTTCTGGATATCCTTTCCTATGACCTTCCGGGCGAAGCCGGGCTGCGAAGGAAGCCCAGGTCCAGGTGCCAGGGGAAGCCGGAGCCGGCAGCCAGGGGAAGAAAGGTCTATTCCTGCACGAATTTCGTGCATAGGCCTCTAGTTTGTAAATATGTACACACCCAACATAGGAGCACCTACATATATGAAGTAAATATTAACAGGCCTGAAAGGAGAAACAGACAGCAAATGTAATAACAATAGAGATTTTAATACCCACCCCACTTACATCAATGGACAGACAGATCATCAGGCAGAAAACCCACAAGGAACCGTCAGCCTTGAAGGACCTCAGGCCACATGGACTTATATACAGAACATTCCATCCCAAAGCAACAGAACACACATGGGTTCTCAAGGGCACAGAGCTCCTTTTCCAGATAAAACATTTGCTCGAACACAAAATAAGTCTTAATCAATTCAAGAAGACTGAACTCATACGAACCAACTTTTTGAATCAAATGGTATGAGACCAAAAATTAACTACAAGAAGAAAACTGGAAACTTCACAAATATGTGAAGATTAAACATCATGCTATTGAGTAACCAACGGGTCAAAGAAGAACTCAGAAGAGAAATGGAAAAGCACCGTGAGACACGCAAAGACGGGAACATGGCTTGGAAATGTGCGGGTGCCCAAAGCAGCTGTAAGATCACAGACATGAGCGTCGTCATAGAAACGACTCAACCCAGCGTTGCACCTCAAGGAGCTAGAAAAGGAAGAACAAATAAAGTCTCAAGTCAGTAAAAGGAAGGAAATAATAAATAAAGATCAGAGAAAAAAATCAATGAAACACAGACTTAAAGGGCAACAGAGAAGAACAAAAGAGCTAAGAGCTGATTCTTTGAAAAGATAAACAAAATGGACAAACCCATAGTGAGACTCAATACGAAAACAGATATTAGCCTCAAAGTCAGAAATGAAAGAGGCAATATTATAAAATATCACAGAAATGCAAAGGAGTATAAGAGACTGTGATAAACAAAGATATGCCAACAAACTGGACATTTATTATTATTAAATTATTAAACTCCTGTAAACATTAACCTATCAAGACTAAATCAGGATTGGGCAGAAATCTGAATAGCCTGGTGACTAGTAAGGAGATTGAATCAGTAATCAAAACCTCCCAACAAACAAAAGTCCAGGTGTTCCATTAAAAATGGGAAGAAGATCGGAACAGACATTTTCCCAGAGGAGACACGCAGGTTGCCATCGGGTGCATGAGAAGATGCTCAACATCACGGATCATCAGGAAAATGCAAATCAGAGCAATAGCTGTTGCCTCACACCTGCCAGGATGGCCGCTGCCGCAAGAAACAGTGCCTGTCGGTGAGGACGTGGAGGAAGGGAAGCTGCGGTGGGTGTGAACTGGTACAGGCACCATGGAAAACAACTGGCATAAGCCCCAGCTGTGGGGTATTTACCTGAAGGCAATGAAATCACCAACTGGAAAAGATTCTGCACCCCATGTTCACTGCAGCACTACTTACAACAGCCACGATAGGGAAGCAACCTAAATGTCCATGATGGAGGAATGGTACCGAAACTTCGAGACCACACACACACACACACACACACACACACACACACACACAAGAATACTATCCAGACATAAGAAGGAATGAAATCTTGCCATTTGTGACAACTTGGATGGACTAAAGGGCACTGTATTGAGGAAAGACAGAGAAAGACAAACTGCATATGCTCTCTCTCATATGTGGAATCTTTAAAGACCAACCAAACAAAAACACAGCCACGCTCAGAGGTATGGAGAGCAGATGGATGGTTGCTGAGGGAGGAGTTGGGAGATAAAATAAATGAGTGCAGGGGATATAAATTTATTTTTAAAAATTTAAAAGGAGTAACTAATGTAAGAGCTGGTTAATTCTGCTGAGAATAAATAAATAAAAAAATACAAACCCCAGCACCTGGGTTCCAGTTCTGGCTCCCTACCCCCTGCCACCCCGTGGCCAGGACCCACACACGCGCGGGCCAGCGCCCGGTGAACTCAGACCCCTCTGCAGGGGCAGCCAGATCCCATTCCCAGATGGTAAGTGGCTGATTCGGCGTGAGCTGCCTCCTGCGGACAGAGTCACTCTGGGACCGAGTCTATCAACAGTCCCCTGCCCTCTGGGACAGACCACGGAGCTGTGAATGGGCTCCAGGTGTCCTGTGTTTCTGAGAAAACGGAAGGATGGCGGGTGTTTTCTCGAGTCCGGTCCACGGGGTGACTGACGTGACGGCAGGGGAGTGGGATCCCGTCACCGGGACAGTGGGAAGTCCAGCCCGCCCCCGTTCGCTCACTTCGGCCCTTCCACAGACCAGGTCCTCTGGGCTCGTCCATCAAGCTTAGTCCCTGGGATGGAAATGAGGCTGTGATTCGATTTCCCGCAGGTCATCAGAAGGGGGAATTGAATTTGCCCAGGACAGGAGGAAGCGGCTGAATGGGGAACATGACCGGTGATTGAATTTGGGTCCTTCACACTCGCCGTGATTCAATTCTGACCCACAGACCCAGCCACGAATGGCACAGGCCTGCCCTTCCACGCAGGGCTGGCATCCGCGGGAGCAGCCGGAGCTGGGCATCTGCTCTGAGGACCACATGGCCGCCTCGCTCCGCAGGCAGCCCCGGGTCCGGAGGCCGGCGGGGTCCTCAGCCGCCCCTGAGAGCTGTCCCCCGAGCCCCACACCCTCCCAGGGCAGCTGTCCCTGCGTTCCTCCCAGAGGAGGAGGCCTCAGGCTGGGGTGCGGATGAGGAAGCGCTAGGCTGGGCATCCCTTCTGGAAGGAGCTTCCGTGTGGAGGGACCTGCAGCCTGCGGGACCTAGTCTTCCCCTCCAGGGCGCCATCGGTCCTGCCCACGGGGAAGCACTGTTTGCGGGAGGCCCACAGCCCGCTCCGGCTCGGGAGCCCGTGGGAGACCCACCAGTGGGGGTTTCAGAGAGATAGCAGCGTCCAGGGCGAGGCAGGGCTGACCGGCGCCTGCTACGAGGGGCTGACTGCCTTCGTCTCTGGAGAGCGATTTGCAATCATCCTGGGCTGAACTGTGTCCCTGAGTCCTGATGTCGAAGCCCCAGCCCTGGGCCCTCGGGCACAGGTGCCCGCCTCCTGCCTGTCCCCTGTCCTGAGAGGCAGGATGACCACAGAGCCCCTCGGCCTCTCGCCGTGTCCTGGGCTTCAGGTGCGGACACAGGCGAAAGGAATCCCACAGATACAGCCTCTCACTGTGTGGCCTGGGGCAGCCCTGTGACCTCTGACCCCCAGCAGAAACAAGGGGGTCTCCCCGAGCCCCCCGGGGAGCCTATTCCACTCACTTCTCTGCGGGCGAGGACGGCCAGGCCTGCGGCCCTTTGGTCACTGCTCTGGTGCTGGCAGCGGAGACAGACGCTGTCCTTCACCGCTCCCCAGCGGAGCGCACTCCCGCCAGCGCCCCCTTCTCTCCCGGCTCGGAGGGGCGCCTGGGGACTCAGTGGCCACAGACCCTGTCACAGGCCCGGACGTGTCCGGGACAAGGCCTTGGAGCCTGGCACAGCCGGCCTGAGGACATGGCGAGGCCCGGGGACTGTGTCAGTGCCCCGAGCCGGACTGACCAGGCGCACGGAGGTTCTCACCGGTGCCCAGCAGCATGCGGGTTTGCTGGCTGCACCCCAAACCCTCATTTTAACTTGCGCTAAGCTGGTGCATTGGTGACAATGAGGGTCATTTTCCTGTGTTTCCTGGCTGCTGGTGGTTTGGGCAGCTCCCATTTGCGTATCAGCCGTGCAGCATCCCCTTCCTGCTTCGCCAGGTCATGTCTGCCTATTTGGATGGATTTGCCTTCGCGTTGAAGTGGACGCTCTCTCACGTCCTGCACATGATCCTTTGTCAGCTCTCCGCGTTAACAACCCTCTTCTCACTCTGAGCTTTCCTGTCATCCTGTCACTTTGTACAGGTGACATTTTAAAATTTTAAATAAAAAAGGAAATTAAGAAAAGAATTCCATTTGCAATAGCATCAAGCAGGGTAACATACTTAGGAATAAGTTTAACTGCGGAGGTGAAAGATCTATAGCTGAAAACCATAAGACGCTGGAGAAAGAAACAATGACAACACAGCCGAATGGGAACTTACACCCTGTTCTCAGATGGGAAGAGCTGACATTGTAAGCACGTCCTCAGTACACAGGAACCCGTATGTTTAATACAGTCTCTACCCAAACACCAATAGCATCTTTTCCCACAGCAACAATAAACAATCCTAAAATGAGTATGGAACCACAAAAGTCCCTGAATAGTCAAAGCAATCTTGAGATAAAACATACACAAAATGCTTCCTTATGTCAGACTATATTGCAAAGCTATAGTCCTCCAGACAGTATGGTCCTGGCATAAAAACAGACAGAGACGATGGGACAGAACAGAGAGCCCAGGAACAAGGCCACACACCTACTGTCCACTGCCTCTGACCAGGGCCCTGGGAGGGAGCACACGCAGGAGGGAACAGCCTCCTCACACGCGTGTTGGGAAGACGGGACATGCACCTGCTGAGGGAGCAGACTTGATCTCGTCCCACACCGTCACCAACAGTGACTCCAATGGACAGAGAGGAGCCCACAGCGAGGCCCAGGCCTGAGCACACGAGCCCCAGCCCAGGGGCAATGCGGCCCCTCCTGCCGCCTCCCTGCCAGGACAGATGCTCTGGAAACATACGTGCTCGATGAACGCTCTGGATGAGTGAGTCCTGAGAACAGCCAGCTACTCCAGAGCCCATCGGACGAAACAACAACGTTCAGTGAGGATGTATTCTCCGCATCTGTGACTGCCAGGAGGCAGTGCTCTCTGGTGCCCAGCAGGCATCGTGCGAACCATAGGCCACGCGGCTCAAGCAGGGACTCCCTGCCTGTCTCCTCATCACAGCTCCGAGATGTAAAATGGGGCCCAATCCTCAGCCTGCCAACCACGCACTTGACCCCCCTCCCAGAGGAGACCTCGTGTTCCTGGAGGCATGGAGACTCAAGTACGTGCTCTGAGAGGCCGGTGCTGGCTATCAGGCCTGCGCCCCGTGCCCATGTGGACCATCCCGGTCTGGTGAGACTGCCCGCAGGTGCCACTGGGCCCTGCTTTCAGGCGGGCAGGCACCCTGCCCGAGGATCTGCCTGATGGGACACCCCTGACCCTCCAGGGGGCTGGCCCAGCCTGCCCCATCGCAGCCCAGACCCCAAGACCCGGGAGCCGTGTCCACACCCCGCCTGCTCTCACGCCCCTTCTCCCACCCTCCAAACAGGCTTGTTGAACCTGTTTTGAATCCAAAAATAGGAGTGTCTGCTCCAAATTCAATAACCAGCTTAGCAAATTCTGATCTGAGCCTACAGGTCTTCACAGTTTCAAACATCAGCCCAGCCAAACTCGACTGTCCGCCTGCATCACCATGTCATGTGGAAGGGAGTCAGGAGAAACAAGCTATTAGTCTGCAAGACTCAATTGTTAACCTGACAAAACAGGACTTCATTTCAGAATCTAATTTAACGGTCTGACTTCCATCCTGGCCCGTTTCGGTGCATTTATTAGATTTCCGAGATAACGTGCACAATCAGACTCAATAGACAGAACAGAAATTCCACAAAATAAGATTTTAGCCTTTGATACCGAGTCAGTCAGTCAGGCAAACGCACAAATGAGTCTCCCACTCGCAGCTCCAGGGCGCCTGGCAGAGGAGCCCGGACAGAGCCGAGGTGGGTCGCACCTGCCCCAAACCCGACAGACAAGTCTGACACGCACACCTGGTTCCACGTGGCTTCTCGCTGCGCGTGGGAGCTGGCGTTCCTCGTGCGTGAAGAGACCATGTGGTGAGCACCTCAGCACAGCCCAGGCCGCAGCGGATTCTCGATGCCTGAGGGCTGAAAGGAAACAGATTCCACATCAACCTGCATAAGCGGTAGAAGGAAGAGCCACCAGTGCCCCTGCCATTGGGAGGGGAGGGCCCCGTGGGTGTCCGGGCATGGAAGCCGTGGGCAGAAGCAGTGGGGGCACGCGCACACTCAGGTGGGAGACCCTGTGCACCTGCCACAGGACAGCCTGGTGGTGCCCATCCTCACTCCCTGCCCCCTCACAGCTGTGTGACCTGGGATAAATTACTAGACGGGAACTCTGCATCATCAGAGCGAGTCAGGAGGAACAGTGTGGAAAACCCACCTGGCACTGCCAACGTGCATGGGCACTCTCCGAGGCCTGTAGCCCTGGCAGAGCCGGGCACCAGTGTTGGAGAGGGGCCCGCCCAGGGTAGCCGGTAGAAGGCCACAGCGTGCAGCTACTCTCTCGTGGGAACTGGGACCGGGAGAGGAGCAGGAGGAAGAGGAGGAGGAGGAGGACTGGCAGAGGAGCCCAGCAAAGGGCCTCGGGGAGGCCAGAGGAGAGCCCAGGAAACCCCGGGCGAGGAGACTGGCAGCTGGCCTCCCGCTGCACTAGTCGCTTGGGAACCAGGGGACAGTGGGACCGCAGGTGGGCATGCACAGCTGCAGGGGCCGGTCCTCACCCCCACAAAGATGCCCTCCTCACTGTGAGGGTGCAGGCGAGAAGCAATGCCCCAGGTTAGACACTCCAACGGGGCTGTCTCCCGAGACCTCAGCACACAAAGGCCGGCCTGTCCCGAGTCAGCCACTGTGATGCCAGCGACACCACCGTGAGCCCCAGCCCCTGCACAGCTGTGTGATGCACATATGTGTGTGCATTTCCCTTGCCTGCTTGAGGTGAGTACATACATGGTTTACTGTCATTGGTTGTTGCCCCATAACATATGCCACAGATTTTCCCTGAAGCCACCAGCCTGTCCTTGTTGTAACCCTGTAACCAGAAGGCCAGTGTCAATCTCATAATGTGAAGGTAAGCGCATGCTCGTCTGCTGTTTTCAGTTCACCGTTTTCTGTTACAAACACAAATAGTACCCTATCCTTTTTCTTTACATACGTCCTTTTCCTTTGCACTCTTTCACAGTTGGTCCTTATATTACCTCGTCTATAAAATGATGTTTTGCTCAGTTTGCTACTGATATGCACATGTAAAGTTTTTAACAAGTAAGTGACAACTGGCAAGTAGCTTGGAAGTAACTGAACGGTCTCACTCACGCGGAGGTGGCTGAAGGGGACCAGGAGGTGTCGGGTCCCAGTGGGACCACCTCTGTGCCTTCATCCATCGCCTACGGGACTTGTTCTGCTTTTAACATGTGAATCCATTTCTTTCCTGGACGTGACTTATTTTAAATACATAAATCTATGTCTTTAACCCAGGAATGTTTTGTAAGTTACATCTTCCAGTACTGTTCCCTGCTCCTGGCTCTGAAGGGACACTGGCAGGGTGTCCTGGAGGACCTCCACATGGTCACCTTTCACGTTGGTTTCACTCTTCTCTCATCTCATCTTTCCGACGCTCCTCGAGCTGCCGTCCACACCCTCCCTCTCCTGTGAGCTGACTCCTGTCGCTCACCTTTTCTCCCCCATTTCTGACCTCAGCTCTGTCTCTCCCTCTCCTTCTTGCTTCGCTTAGCTCTTTCCTCAGGGCTTTCCCACGAGCTCACGTGGTGTGGGGACCACAGGTCCCAGACGACCTGTCAGCAGTCGCATCCTTCCTCCACAGCAGCTGGTGACGACCCTTCCCCGCCATGCGTCTGCACAGGCCTGGCGACGACACGTGTCCCTCCCTCGGTACCTCTACCCCAGACCCCATCTGTGCACGAGGGAGCCCTGCCCGGGAGAGGCTAGGAGCCCGAGAGCAGGCGCTTCCCGGGAGACAGCTCAGCCACCGGACAATGTGGCTGTGCAATGACAGCTCTTCCCGGGAAGCCACCACTGGGTGTCAGCACTCGGCCAGCTCCTTCCTGTCCAGTGTGCGCCCGGTGTGGCTCCGGTGTGAGCCACCAGCACCCTCCCCCGCTGCCCGGCAGCGCTGTGGACAAGGGCGGCTTTCCTTCAGGCCTGGTCCAGGCTCTGTGGTGTGGGGTCCAGGCAGGCTCCGGTCACTCTTTTTTGTTCTAGTGCCTCTACTTCCAGACCAGGGTCTCCGTGGCCCTCCGTGCGCCCTGGACATGGCGTGTCCCCTCTGCGTGGGCCCAGTGGGTCCCGCTCACGTTCTGGGTCTGGACACTATTTCTCGGGCCTCTGAGAATGGAGCCCGTTCTGTCCCCAGTCTCCTTGCGGATCCCAGCGTTAGTCAGGCGCCAGGGAGCAGACGGACATGCTGACGCCATGTGGAGCTGGAAGTCCCATCGCACACGTCACACGCCCGCAGTCCCGCGAGTGCCTCTCCACAGCTGTCACCCCTGCCCACCGGACAGGTATGCACACGGCTGTGGAACGGCGACTATCTCAGACTTCCTCAGACTTAACAGTAAAGAAATCTGATCAAACACAGCTCACGGGCTTACCCCCGCAGCCTGGTCACCAGAAGCCCCCTCCGAGGGGCTTCCCTCTGCCCTGGCCCCAGCCCGCAGCGCGTCCCAGGGCGGCTGCGCTGGGAGAGGGAATGGGAGCGGAGCGGACAGACGGTCGATCTTCAGCAGCAGTTCATCCAGCAGGTCCGCAAACTCCTCCAGGGAGGTGGTCTGGGGGGAAGAAGAGAGACTAGCACTGCCTCCAGGGGCCCAGTCCCCCTCATCCTGTGAGCGTTTCCCGGCACTGACGCTGGGGAGCATGTGCGGTGTTAGGCAGCACATGGGCCCCCCATCTCAGCTCCCTCGCGCCCTGCATGGTGCACAGGTGTGTACGACCCGCATGGTGTACGGAGCGTGCACACCTGCCCTCATCAGCACACCGCACAGCTGTGCGACTCCTGCTGAGGCTCAGGCGCGGGCAGAAGGACTGCAAGGTGGACGTGGAGGCATCGTCTAGGGAGAGCAGGACGAGCGGGAAGCACACATGCCCACTGCTCCCGCATGCGGCTGCTCAGAGCTGCCCGGTGGCGCCGGATGCCAGCCCTCGCAGCGGCTGGGCCCAGTGTGCCCACACCTGCTTGGTCTGTTTGACTCAGGTCGGGGTGACGACTCTCAAGTGGCTCCAAGGACAGAATAGGGTGTGTGTGTTGGGGAGAATCTTAACGCCCTCCCCCTCCCCATCTCTGCAGGGTCATTCTGAGGACGGAGGGGTCAGTGGAGAGCGGGAAGCCGTTAGAGCTGGGAGTGAGGCTCTGTGGCTTGGCAGGGAAATCGGTGCAGAATCGCAGTCTTGCTTTGGTAGCTAAAAGCCAACCTCTGCATCGAAAGCAGCATCTGGGACAGGCTCCTTGAGGCAAGCCCGCAGCTCACCTGGCTCGTGGCCGGCTCAGCCTCCTCCGGAGGCCGCCTCGCCAGCCCCAGCGCAGAGCAGGCCCCCCGCACGTAGGCCATCACATCTCCGAGGCTCACAAGAGATTGGCTTTGGGAAGATTTTCGTTTGGGAACAAAAGCCATGCGGGAACCTCTGAGCTGGGAAAAAGGAAAAAATAAAGACCAACGTCATGTTATTCAGAAAAAATAACTGGAGATCATATCTGATGGTGTTTTGTTTCCTGTCCATAGGCAGCAGTTACATAGCAAAAAAGTCAGGCAACTCTCTCAGGAACTGAGCTCAATTGCAGCAAATTCTGAACTGGACCTGAGTTTCCAGGAAAAATTCGCGTCTGCGTTTTGGCTCCCCCTGGCGGGCCCCGTGGGCTGTGCAGGCCCTGCCCGGGGACTCGCTCCTGCCTGGAGGCAGAAAGGGCCACCAGAAGGACGCAGCTTGCCATTTGCACAAGCAAAGGTCCCTGCAAATGGGGTTGTTTGTCTCCCACCGCAGGCTGAGGCCTGTGAGCACCCTGGACCGTGTACAGAGCCCAGACAGCCGCTGGAGCCTCTCAGTGTCCCACAGGCCCCACAGCCGCTGTCACCCCTGGAAAGACGCGCCCTGCAGGTGTAAGCCCCAAGGCTGCTGTCCCTGTGAGCTCTCGGACCTGGAGACTTCCCGTGTGCTGCTGGGAAACTTCCCCCACACAAAACCCTCCCAGACTGGTCCCCCGCCCGGTCCCCCCGACACAGCCCTGGGTGTCTCCGGTGTCTCAGGTGTGAGGGACGTAGGCACAAGTCAACCTGTCACCACGGCACCACACGCAGCTGTGGGGCGGGCGGGGCAGCCGGGGAAGCTTGGGGTGACCACACACTGAACACTGTCTTCTGAGGATTTACACCTGCGGGTGGAGGGGCTGGGTTAAGGGGGCGGGGAGGTGAGGGGCATGGCCCACGTGCCTTCAGGCTCCCAGGGCACTGTGCCTGGTGGGACACAGAGCAGGTTCCCAGCACTTCTTCAAAGGAACACCTGGAGGAGTTTCTGAAAATGGGGGTGCTGGGCCCCACCGCTGGGAAAGGAGACAGCAAAGCTGGGGAGCAATTAGGGAGGGCCCGGCTGAGAACCCGCAGACCAGGGAGCCAGAGCAGGTGGGGGCGCAGTGGGGAAGGGTGGGGCAGGGCAGGGGAAGGAAATGGGGAACGTTGAAGGAGTCTAAACCAGAAGCTGTGTGTGTGCAGTTGTGTGTGCGTACATTTGTGCATGTGCGTGTGCACGTGGTGTGTGTCATACGACTAGGTTTGCAGGAGGGTGGGACTCAGGGAGCCCCATTCCTAACTCAGCCCCGAGCCCAGAGAGCATGTGCTGCACAGCTGGCTGATGGGAAGATCAAGGTAAAGGACGGGGCAGCATGGACAGCCGCAGCGAGAGCCTGCCTGGAATCCGGTGGGAGAGGGTGTGGCTAGGCTGGGAGGCTCCCTGAGGAGGCAGCACCCAGAGTGATGGTCATCTCTTGGAGACTGTCTAGCTGACTGGACAGGTTCAGCTCCGCCCAACGCAGGAGCGGTGAGCCTCAGGGAGTCTTGGCCGTGACACGTGGCCGGCAGAGGATGGAACGTCTGCTCGCCCTGCCCTCAGGTCCGGGCTGGCACGTACCATTGCTATCCACAGAGCGGTCACTGCTGCCAGGAGGGCCGTGCAGCAGGCAGCCGGGGCCCGCCCCGCAGACTGGGAGAGGCCCAGCAGCGTGTCTCTTAGGCTGCTTCCTGGAAAACGGTGGGAGGCGTCTGCGAAGGTGCCCGACGGAGGAGCCACAGTAAAGAGCAGCATCCCACGCAGGTGGGTGTGGGCGGCCAGCACCAGGACCCCCGCCAGCTGCAGGGGAAAACCCGCCACATTGACCTTCTGAGCATGGGTCATGCGAGCCCCAGAATCTTGAGGGAGCTTCTAAATGCGCTAAAGCAAGGAGAAGCGTGGGGAGCCTTTTTGAGAGGTTGATCACATCATCGGGTGTAGGACTCGGCCCCTCTCCGGGCCTCCTGAGCCAGCTCCACCCCACTCGTCCACGTTCTCAGCGTAGGCGCCCTTCTCCCCGGTCCTCCCCCCACCAGCTCCCCTCCTGCCATCTGCACCCCGACTGCTGAAGGCCATGCCTGCTGCCAGGGGCACCTGTCTCATGGCCTCTGCTCCTGGTGCCCCTTGAGGGCTCAGGAAAACAAGCCACTGAAGAGCAGTCGTGTGCGGAGAGTAGCTCAGGGGAGGTCCCGCTGTCTGGGGTAACAGCCAGGCACTGGGCCCAGAACACACGTTGCTCCCCCATCCACCCACAGAGGCAAGAAGCGAGGGAGGCAGAAGGCCCATGCACCACTCCTGGCACCACGCAGACACCAGGAGATGGTGCTGACACATACATCCTGACAGCAACACCCAGGGAGGGCCGGAGCAGAGCATGTACACGCCCAAACGATAGCCCGAGAGAAGTCTCACCCCTGGTGCGATGACACGCTGGAGTGAGCGGCGTGTGGCGGAGGTGCAGGACACCACTGCGCGGTGAGAGCCGAGCAGACGGAGGCATCTCAGGGTCAGGAGGAACGACAGGGTTCCCTGGAGCCACCTCGCCCTCTGTGGTGGAGAACAAGCAGCCGCGTGTCACCCTGTTACAGGGTGCACAGCGTCTCACCTGCGGGCGGGCACTAGGGGGCGTGTCCTGGTGTGAGGAGCCACAGCCACGATGGAGGGTGCTCGTGCAGGGTGTCTGAGGGGAAGGCACCAGGGAGGAGCAGCTATTACAGCTTTTCCGAGGGCCAGCTCCGGGTCTGACCCTGCGGCTCACAGAGGCCAGGCCCGCTCAGGTCCGCACTGCGCACCGCAGCCTCAGGGCCCGAATGGGGAAAGGCCACTTCACACGGGCACATGGAGAGCTCAGTGCCCGCTCTCCCTCGCCTTTGTGTGGGAACGAGCTCCTGACTGACAACATTTCTCATGCACATTGGTAAAATTGTATCTTAAAACTAGAGGCCCAGTCACAAAATTCATGTGCAGGGGTGTGTGTCCCTCAGCCCAGCCTGCACCCTCTCCAATCTGGGACCCCTAGAGGGTTGTCCAATTACCCATTTAGGCCCAATCCCACCTAAATGGGAAGTCGGAAATCCCTCTCACAATCCAGGACTGCTGGCTCCCAACTGCTCACTTGCCTGCCTTCCTGATTGCCCCTAACGGCTTTTGCCTGCCAGCCTGATCACCTCCTATCCATTCCCCTGCCAGCCTGATTGATGCCTAACTGCTCCCCTGCCAGCCTGTTTGCCCCTAACTGTCCTCCCCTGCGGGCCTGGTCACCCATAACTACCCTCCCCTACAGGTCTGGCCCCTCCAACTGCTCTCCACTGCAGGCCTGGGTCGTCGCCCCCCCAACTGCCCTTCCCTGCAGGCCTAGTCACCCCTAATTTCCCTCCTCTGCTGGCCTGGTCACCCCTAACTGCCCTCCCCTAAAGGCTAATCACCCCCAAATGCCCTCCCTTGCAGGCCTGTTCCCTTCCAACTGCCCTCCCCTGCTGGCCATCTTGTGGTGGCCATCTTGTGTCCACATGGGGGGAGCCATCTTGTATGTTGGAGTAATGGTCAATTTGCATATTACTCTTTTATTAGATAGGACTAGAAGTGCCCTGTTTTCTACTGACGGAACCTGGGGCTCCAGGAAAGGAGATGACAGAACAAGAGCCGCCTGGCTGAACAACAGCAGGCCCCCAGGGCCCACCTGTGGGGTCCCAATGCTTGTCCTACCTGGTTCCATGACGCCATGGGGCTGAGGTCCACAAAACCCTGCAGGAATCCCATGTGGAACTGGTCAGCCACCTCCCCGGCCAGCGAGAGCAGGTGGCCAGAGGCTGCGTACCAGGCCAGGATGGCCCCGGCGATGGGCAGCTGGGGGGGGCAGAGAGAGACCATCAGACGGGCTACGGTTTGGAGTGCAGGGAATGACACCTGCCTCAGTGCCTTCAGGCTCTCAGGCCATGGGGATGGCCCTGTGCCGGCTTAGCTGGTGTGCAGGCAGGCCCGCTCAGCTATGTCTGCTATGAGCTTGAGGGCCTACCTCCAGCCAGGTCCCTGGTTTTTGCCAGTAGCCACGAATGCCCTCCTCGGCCAGGCGGAAGAGCTGGAGACACAGGTGGGTCAGTGTGAGCACCAGGAAGGCCAGCTGCAGGAGCGGGAACGAAGAGACGACAGAAGTCGCATGAATTGTGTGGGAAGCTTGAAACTCCCGCCCACCCTCAGCAGTGGACTCCATCCGAGCTTGTTCCTGCCGCATGGAGCTCTGAGACACATGTGGTCGCCGAAGGCTCCGGGCATTTACACTGCTCCACCGCCAGCCTCAGAGCCCGCTGCAGGGACGGGGGTGCAGGGAGCTCGAGATGAGCGCCCCCGTGGAGCCTGCCCTGTGAGAACTGCCCAGCGCCCAGGGGGCTCCTGCCCACCCCGTCCTTCCTCAGGATGCGCAAGACAAAGAGTGCGCATGAATTTGGAGAACATGAAATGTGTTAACGGTTTTCTTGGCCACCTAAAACCTTTGAAAGATCCTACACTTGAGAAATTTCCTCCTTCCCTCCCTCCCTCCCTCCCTCAGGCCCTCACTCTCTCCCTCAGTGAGAGCAGCAGTGGCCCTGGCCTGTCTGAGCCATTCGGCCTTGTAGGCCCTGTGCACCTTCCAGTGAACAGTTACAGCTAAAAACACCTCTTTTGGGACCCTCCCTTCCTTTGCTGCCACCACAGATGAGGTGCTGGGCTCAGGACAAGAATGAGATCAGTAGTAGCCATCACAGAAGATGGAGCGTGTGTGGACAGCATTTGGTAACCCACAGCCACGCTTCGAATACTAATCTTCAGTTCCCACAGGGTGAGGGATGCAGTGTCTGAGCTGAAGCCGGTGAGAGGCACAGGTAACAGCAGCCTGAGTGAGGCCTGGACAGGGCCTGGGCCTCAGTCCCAAGGCCCCACATGGCATCTGTACCCCGAGAGCTCTGCATCTGCACCAGCCACTCAGACGGGCGGGATCTGCCTGTCCTGTGCCCACACCCCGCGGCATGGCAGGGTCCGGTGGAGGGCCGTGGAGGCCGAGGGGCCGGTGAGCTCACCTGGGGTATCAGCAGGTGGTACCTCGGGGCTGCGTCACGGTGGAAAACAGGGACTGACTCCACGAGGAGGGACGGGGTGAGGCCCCCGGACGGGAGCAGCTCAGCACGCAGGGACACGCTGGAGAAGAGGCGGGTGGGAGGGTTGTAGAGGACGAAGTGCATGGACACGGCCCTGGTGTGCTGGTCCACCCAGCGGCCAGCCCTGAGGCCGCTCAGCACTGCGCGGGCTGCGGACCTGCAAAGCGTGCGAGTCAGAGGGGGATGCCGTGAAGGAGGCTTCCAGCCCAGACCCTGCCGACCCCTGCTGACCCCTGCTGACCCTGCCGTGGCTCTGCCGGGCCCTGCCAACCCCTGCGTGGCCTGGCCAACCCCTGCGTGGCCCTGCATTCACAGGACTGCACAGGTGGCCGTCTGTGTCCTCCGACTCCTCACTTCCCATGCCCCCCTCTTGTTGCCTGGGTGGGACCCCAGGCTGAGGAGACCCTGGAGAAGGGTAGCCTTCCGTCCCAGGGTCCCACTTGGAGATCCCATCTCCCCCAGGCCGTGGGAGCGATGGACGGCCTGTGTGGGTGACCTGGACCCCACACACTGACCTTGTCCTGCCCAGGCTGAGTTCACAGAGCTCCCTGCAGGCGGTGGGGGCACTCAGGGCCGCTCTCTGGGTCTCTGCATTGGTCACAGAGGGAGCTTCAGAGCCTCCGACTGCGGGGTGACACATAGGCAGAGAGTCTTCGGGAAGCACTGAGCGTGGCCTGAGAGGCTGTAGGAGCAACCGCACCAGAGCAGGAGTCAGAGGTGCCTCCACGTCTGCCCTGCACCCTCGGGTGTCTGGCCGGGCCGTGCGGGCACATGCTGACCTAAACATGGCCCCAGCCCCTCCTTTTCCTGCATGGTCCCCGGGTTCAGCCTGAGCCCAGGCCCCGACCCCTCAGGAAAGGCTGCACTGGCGGGGCCCCAGTCTGAACTGGGATGTCAGAGAGTTCCTGTCGAAGATGCAGGGGATGGGCCTTCCTCACCCCTCCTGTTAGGACAAGGTACGTGACACTCCAGTGTGAGACGGGAGTGCCTGGGTTTGCAGAGCCAGGACGGAGGAGGGGGAGGTAAAGGCGGTCAGCCCCGCCCCCCAGCCCAGTGCCCATGATTACTCACAGCCAGAGATGGCACCAAGGGCCTGCGTTTCCTGCCCATGGTTGCTCAGACTTTTCACATTCCAGGTATTTTTAGAAGTAAAAAAAATAAGGGCATCTGACCTCATTGCTTCTTACCTCACACGAAGGGCCAGGAGAAAGTTTTAGCTGCTTAAGGACTGCCGGGCCTATGAGGTAGCACGTTCCCCCGAGAGCTCCGGGCTGCGGGAGGGAGGACACAGCGCACTGTGAGCCGTGCACACCCTCACCCAGCACAGCGCACAGTGAGCCTGCGCACACCCTCACCCAGCACAGCGCACAGTGAGCCTGCGCACACCCTCACCCAGCACAGCGCACTGTGAGCCTGTGCACACCCTCACCCAGCACAGCACACTGTGAGCTGTGCACACCCTCACCCAGCACAGCCGCACTGTGAGCCTGTGCATACCCTCACCCAGCACAGCGCACTGTGAGCCTGTGCACACCCTCACCCAGCACAGCGCACAGTGAGCCTGCGCACACCCTCACCCAGCACAGCGCACTGTGAGCCTGTGCACACCCTCACCCAGCACAGCACACTGTGAGCTGTGCACACCCTCACCCAGCACAGCCGCACTGTGAGCCTGTGCACACCCTCACCCAGCACAGCGCACTGTGAGCTGTGCACACCCTCACCCAGCACAGCGCACTGTGAGCCTGTGCCCCTCACCCAGCACAGCGCACTGTGAGCCTGTGCACACCCTCACCCAGCACAGCCGCACTGTGAGCCTGTGCACACCCTCACCCAGCACAGCGCACTGTGAGCCTGTGCACACCCTCACCCAGCACAGCCGCACTGTGAGCCTGTGCACACCCTCACCCAGCACAGTGCACTGTGAGCCTGCGCCCCTCACCCAGCACAGCACACTGTGAGCCTGTGCACACCCTCACCCAGCACAGCGCACTGTGAGCCTGTGCACACCCTCACCCAGCACAGCGCACTGTGAGCCTGTGCACACCCTCACCCAGCACAGCGCACTGTGAGCTGTGCACACCCTCACCAAGCACAGCGCACTGTGAGCTGTGCACACCCTCACCCAGCACAGCGCACTGTGAGCTGTGCACACCCTCACCCAGCACAGCGCACTGTGAGCCTGCGCACACCCTCACCCAGCACAGCCGCACTGTGAGCCTGTGCACACCCTCACCCAGCACAGTGCACTGTGAGCCTGAGCCCCTCACCCAGCACAGCGCACTGTGAGCCTGTGCACACCCTCACCCAGCACAGCGCACTGTGAGCCTGTGCACACCCTCACCCAGCACAGCGCACTGTGAGCCTGTGCACACCCTCACCCAGCACAGCGCACTGTGAGCTGTGCACACCCTCACCCAGCACAGCGCACTGTGAGCTGTGCACACCCTCACCCAGCACAGCACACTGTGAGCTGTGCACACCCTCACCCAGCACAGCGCACTGTGAGCCTGTGCCCCTCACCCAGCACAGCGCACTGTGAGCCTGTGCCCCTCACCCAGCACAGCGCACTGTGAGCTGTGCACACCCTCACCCAGCACAGCGCACTGTGAGCCTGCGCCCCTCACCCAGCACAGCCGCACTATGAGCCTGTGCACACCCTCACCCAGCACAGCGCACTGTGAGCCTGCGCACACCCTCACCCAGCACAGCCGCACTGTGAGCCTGTGCACACCCTCACCCAGCACAGCGCACAGTGAGCCTGCGCCCCTCACCCAGCACAGCGCACTGTGAGCTGTGCACACCCTCACCCAGCACAGCGCACAGTGAGCCTGTGCACACCCTCACCCAGCACAGCGCACTGTGAGCTGTGCACACCCTCACCCAGCACAGCCGCACTGTGAGCCTGTGCACACCCTCACCCAGCACAGCGCACTGTGAGCCTGTGCACACCCTCACCCAGCACAGCGCACTGTGAGCCTGTGCACACCCTCACCCAGCACAGCGCACTGTGAGCCTGCGCCCCTCACCCAGCACAGCGCACTGTGAGCCTGTGCACACCCTCACCCAGCACAGCGCACTGTGAGCCTGCGCCCCTCACCCAGCACAGCGCACAGTGAGCCTGCGCCCCTCACCCAGCAGCATCATTCTGGACCTGCCCGCCTACTGTGCTGGTGGAGCAGAGGGAAGCCCACCTGGGCGCCAGGCACGCCGACCCGGTACAGGCCGTCCAGCAGTGTGGTCAGGCTCCAGTCCCACCAGGCATCCACGCTGCTCAGGCTGCCGGAGAAGCTCCTGGCACCTCTCAACACAGGAGGAGGAACAGAAGGTCACTTTCTGGGACATAAATGGAGGCAGTCTGGTCTGCAGCATGAGGCACAGGGCCTTGAGCGCCCAGCCCCTGCATGGCGGTGACAGGACAGGATAGTGACTCGCTCCTGTGGCTCACCCGCTCAGTCACCCTCTGAACCTGGGCCACTGGGAAGACCACCACCTGTCCATCCCTCTTCTGGGTGCTGGGACATGGACAATCAGATCCCTGTCCTGTCAAATCCCACGTCACAAACACATAAGCCAAGCATGCCCGTGACAAACATCGGGAGAGAGCAGTGAGGGACCCCGGCGTGGGCAGTGGGCAGTGGAATCTTAATGTAAGGCCTGGAAACTTGAGCATGCGGGGACGTTTCAGCAGAGACTGAGGTGATGGAGGTGCCCACAGCGACGTATGAGGGGACAGAGGCACAGGCCTGGGTGGGCATGTACCCGGGGGTCACGGGAGGGCATGGTGGCTGCCAAACTGGTGCTAAGCCAGCGTGGGACCCTCAGATAGAGACACGGTGCTCTCTGCACCGCCACCCGCTGGCCATGGCTTCTCCGCCCTCCCAGCCGGCAAGCCAGAGCAGCAGACCCAGCTCCGACGGCTGAGTCAGATGAGGTGCCGGGCCGGGCACACACGGCACTTAGTAGGGAGTCATCAGACGAAGTGCGCTGCCTTCCAGTGAACCTACTGACCCGTGAGGCAGCGTCTGCTGTCCCTCCCCCAGGGGGCCGACTCCAGCACACTGAGCGTCTCAGACAACGAAACCCGTCAGCTCAGCCGAGACACCCGCTAAGCAGAGCCTGGCCATCATGTGAGGACAGGAGACAGCAGGTCAGTGACATGTCACCAATGTGTGGACTCAGAGAAGGGAAGGGTGGGTCGCCCCTCTCCCGATCATGGCCTTCACCGCTCAGAGCTTCCTGCTTTTCCAGAGCCCAGGCCCCCCTGCCACCCTCCCCACTGCACGGGCTCCTGGCCAGCTCTGTGCCCAAGTGAGCAGGCTGGAGGCCCCAGGCTGAGTTTCCCAGGTCCAGAGAGACCGCCCAAATGATCACTTTGTTGAGCACATGGCGCCACCTGCTGGCAGGAACTGTCCACACCGATGGTGAACACGGCTCAGGTCCTACCTGGTGAAGGTGCTCCGGATGGCATGGTTGAGAGAGTGCTCATCCCGGGAGGACGTCGCGTGGGTTATGAGCAGGTGTAGGAGCAGCATGAGGACGGACATGCAGGTGTCCCTGTAAGAAAGGCAGTGGGAATGGCGTTCTCACAGGCCCGCTGCACAGACCCCGCCGCCCGTTTCCAGTGGCCGTGGCTTCTACATCCCGAGCGGACGCTTTGGTGTCAGGGATGTCTGTGTGAGGCTCACTTTTCTGCATGTTGGCATCTAGGTTTCCTAGCACCGTCCTCGGAATGAATTGCATTTGTGCTGTTGTCCAAGACCCGGCTGGGCATCTGTGTGGGTCTATTTCCAGCTCTCTGTCCTGCCCCTGGTCTGCGTGTCTGCACCACCAGTGTCTCTGGTCCAGGGCTTTATGCCAGGCCCTGAGGTCGGGGACTGACAGCCTCTGACTGTCCTTTTCCAGGACTGCTCTGGCCAGCCCCTTGCTTCCCACACACAGTTTGGAAGCAGTCTGTCGGCACTGATAGGCTCAGCTTGCGGGTTTGGGTTGAGACTGCACTGGCTCTGCCCTGGAAAGAACTGACACGGACCACACTGCACCTCCGGTCACAAACATGGTGTCTCTCCGTTGCTTCCGAGCGCTGATCTCCTCTCTGAGGTCTCGTGGTTTTCAGCATCCACACCCCGCGCTCTCTTCGCCCTGGGGCTGAGCACAGGCAGAGGGGGAACCGGCCTGGCTCACCCCCGCTTGATCCTGGGACCCTTCGGGTTCCCTTTGGCGAATCCCAGGAGCCTTTCTCAGGATCATTTGGGGTTTTCCGTGTAGACTATGCATGTCACCTGCCAACAGGCTGTTTTGTTTCTTCCTTTCAAATCTGTAAGCTTTCCTGTTTTCCTTGCCTGGGGCACGGCTGGGACTTCCTGGGAGGGGCAGGAGGAGCGGTTTCTACCTGAACAAGCACGCAGTCCCAGCAGGTGTGAGGCTCAGTCGGGTCACAGATGTCCTCTGAGTGTGGAGACAGTCCCTCTGGTCCTGTACTGCGGAGAGGCTTTCTGTTTTGTTTTCATGAAGGAACCTCAATTGTGTCAAATGCTTTCTGTGCGTCTCCTGAAATGCTCACGTGACTTGTCTTATTGGATCTGTTCGGACGGTGAACCACGCTAACTCCTTCTCGTCTGTCTCCATCGGCCTCTGTGCCAGGATCTCTCCCGCCCTCCCCGATGCGCACTGGGTGCTGCTGTCCTGGGAACCTGAGTGGGCACAGACTTGACCACATTAGGACCCGGCTGAGTGGGGAGGTCACCCCACAGGGGAAGTGTCTGCCGTCAGGAGATGCTTGATGCCTGGCCCTTCTTTTTCTTCCTTTATGTTAGTCGCTGTGAGGATCAATGTTTAGACCCATGAATTCATCACAGGCTGCCCATGTCAGGGGGGCTCTGTTGCTTCCTGTAGGGGCTGTGGCAGGTCCATAGGGAAAAGGGCCATTAAGTCTGCCGCCACTCCCCAGGCCTGGAGTCCACGGCAAGACAGCCGAGCCTCCGTTGCGTTTGCTGACACGGCTGCCCGTCCTGTGTGTGGGTGTCAGGGATTCCCACATCTTCACAAACGGCACCAGCAAGATGAGGGAAGAGCAGGCGACGCCCGGAAGTCAGAGAAAGATCAGTGGCCAAGTGCACCAGGCACCCCACAGCCGTCCAGCCCCACCCACGACAAGCCCACGACGAGATGAGGGTGTCACCCAAAGGTGTCTGAGTGCACGCTGGGGAGGCTTACCAGGCACACCACTTCCTCACTTTTGGGTTTCATTTAAAAAGCATGGCAATATTTCGCTGAGCCCCACCACACATTTAACAGTAAGAGGTTTGAGAACACTGGCCGCCACCGCCTCATCTCCCCCCGCCCCGGCTCCATCCACGTCCTGGGCAGAGGTGTTTGGTTCCGGCACCCGGTGTCACCCCTGCTCACCACCGGTCCCTGCAGAGCCCAGGTTACTCCAGCTGCTCAGCCTCCCGTGGACTGAGGCGCACGGCGGTGGCTCTGGGCCAGCAAGGAGTCCCCCCTTGCTTCCCCTCCCAGACGCTGGCAGGTTGCTCTGGACCAGAGCACAGGATCTCCACCCACCTCAGCATCGCTCCGGTGCGCGTCTGTCTCCGCATCCTCTCCCGTGTGGCCCTGAGCCACGCTGTGGTCGGTGGATGTGCCCGGCGCAGGCGGCGAGCTCGCTGCCGCTCAGCCAAGACCTGCGGGGAGGAGAGGACCGTGGCCTGGGCTGCAGAGCAAGGGAGTGAGGCCTAGCTGCCCGCCAAGCCCGGAGGATCGGGTCACTGCCTCTGCACTTGGCCTGGGGTTTCGTCCCACAAGCCAGGCTGCTGGGCAGCTGTCCGGAGCGGCAGGAGACTGTTCTCACTCTGTCCCGTCGCCACGGCCACACTGATAGGGCCCTGACACAGTCTCGGTCACATCCGGCTACGGGGCAGTTCGCTTCCAGAGCCTCAAAGTGGGGAAAGCCGTTTCAAAGTGTGCTCATGCCCAGCCAGTGTGGCTCAGTGGTTGAGCATCAACCTATGAACCAGGATGTCAAGGTTCAATTCCCAGTCAGGGCACAGGCCTGGGTTGTGGGCTCCATCCCCAGTGGGAAGCGTGCAGGAGGCAGCCCATCAATGATTCTCTCTCATCATGGATGTCTCTCTCTCTCTCTCTGTCTCTCTCTCTCTCTCTCTCTCATTTTTGTCATCCATGCAACCAGGATAATGCTGCACACGTCGGGAGCAACCGGTGTGGAAGGGAGCAGGAGGGAGGGAGGAGCTTTCTGGGAGCCCGCTGCCACGAAAAAGCCTCGCATCTCCCCAGTCAGAGCCCAGAACCAGACCTCCTCCGCCTCAGTGCGGTTTTGAGCGTTTTCTCGGGGTCTGGTTCTTTCGGGTCGGGCGAAGGTAAGGGAGTAGGCCTGGGAGTTCACCGGTCACCGGTCACGTGTCACCGGTCACGTGTCACCAGTCACCGGTCACAGGTCACCGGTCAAGTGGCACAAAAGAGCCGAAGAACCAGAACGCCCCGCAGTTTCTCTAAAGGTGCAGGCAGACGTGGGTTCCGAATGGCACAGACACGCAGGCCGAGGCCACAGCAAGCCCTCAGCTCAGTGACCCCGCAGGCCCCACCCCGTCCTCACCCTCTCCACCCCGCCGGGGCCGCGGGGATCGCTGCTGCAGGGCGTGTGGGGTGCGTGGGTGGGGGAGAGCCCCGCCAGGCCCTCCGTGGCCTCCTGTAACGACTCCGTGAAGAAGCTCTCGTCGTCCCTCCTTCTCCACGCGAAGCCCAGAGCCAGCAGGCCCACCTGCGGGAACAGGGACGCACATCATGGCACCCGTCTGTGCCCCTCAGAGCCGCCTGCACCCTGGTCAGGACCTGGGGCCAGTTCAGATGCACAGGCCGCCTGCCTTCACTCCCGCCCGCCGGCTCCCAGCGCGGCCTCTCTGAGGCTGGATGTCCTCTGGAGAAATGGGTGCCAAGGGCCGTGTGAGACCCCGGCCCCACCGTCAGCCCTGCCCCCGCCTCTCCTCAGGCTGTGACATGGTGGGGCCATGTCCCCGCACGCAGGCACCAGTCCCTCCCGGCCAGATGGTGGACGTGACTCCCACGCCGAAGGCTGCTCACCATAAGGGGCTGGGTGACGAAGACGCAGCAGGTCACGGAGACGGTCAGCAGGCACAGCCACTGCCCACACTGCATGGGGCTGAACCTGCCCAGGAGACACACCGTCACCTCCTGTCTGCACTCAGGGCCTGCCCGGACTGTCCCCCAGGACAGGGGACTGATGAAGGTGGGGTGCTGGGCAAGGGGCAGTAGGTGGGCTGTTCTGTCCAGAGAAGGGCAGTGAGGTCTCCTCCTGCTCAGAGGGGTCGCCAGCCT
Source organism: Pipistrellus kuhlii (assembly GCF_014108245.1). Taxonomy (NCBI): domain Eukaryota; kingdom Metazoa; phylum Chordata; class Mammalia; order Chiroptera; family Vespertilionidae; genus Pipistrellus; species Pipistrellus kuhlii. The sequence goes on from NW_023425525.1 coordinate 216,802, forward strand.
CCCTGAAGCTTCTCAGCGGGAGAGAGAAAGGAGACCCACAGGCAGAGATGGAGCTGGAGAAGGGGGGATGGGGGACATAACAGTGATGACAACTTCACATCCGCTGAGGACCGCCTCTGCTCCCTGAGCCCCGAGCAGGCCCATCCGCTGGGCCTCGCAGCTCAGGACATGGGCCCGTGGAGCCATGATGAGTGACCCTGGGGTGCAGGCAATGGGCCGAGCTGCCGGGACCAGCAGAGCAGGCGTGGGTAGCACAGCGTCGCCGCCTGTGACCATGCTGGCTTCCTCTCCAGGTGTGCCCTTTCTCCATCGCCAGGTGACTGTTAGGGGCACGCTCTTCGCCCTGTCGGAGCTCAGCAGCGGCTCCCTCCGCCATGGGGGCAGTCCTGAGACCTCTCCCAACACGGAGCAGCAGGCCTGCCACCCTGGGGGGTTTGCAGAGGCGATGGGGGAGCAGCACGGCTGAGATAGCCAGAGCCACTTTTGGGCCACCTCACACGTTCCCCAAGCCAGGGTTTCCTTATAGAGAGTAGACTTGCCGTCCGAACACCTGAGAATGTCTCTCAGCTCACCTGTATCCTAGATGTACTGTCCCCACACCACAGGCCACGGAGACCGTCCCGCAAATGGCCCACGCTGCATAGCGCAGCCACGGCCGCGGCGCCCTTGGCCATGGGGTTGTGACGAGTCCTCTGAACGCACTGCTGGGGGCTGAGGAAGAGAAGACAGGCAAGCGTGTGAACAGACCTCATCACTTTTGGTCACTGGTTTTGTCATTCCTGACTGGCTCACAGGGCGCCCCAGCTCCCGAGACACACCCTAACTCTCCCCACGGCCAATGCAGAACGGGCAGGACGGGGCCAGGCGTGGCACACCCACACCCATGTCACCTTGTAAACCGAGAATGCAGTCTCTCTTCTCCCTCGGAGCCCGCTGGCCAAGCTCAGCCCTGCATGCCTCCAGCTCAGGGGGCGTCTGGGTGGCCCCCTCCCCGCTGACTGCGCTCTGAGTCTGGGCTCCCCCACAGAGAACGGCCGGTGCTCTTTGCTAGAAAAGATCAGGTCAGAGTGAGGCTGTGCCCCGGAACGTGGTACCCTCCACGGCAACTCCCTTGTGAGCCTCTCGGGAAGGCATGGCCTGGCGACTCGTCATGCCTCAGGCTGGGATGGATTCTGGGGGAGGCGAGGGGCAGCCCTGGCAATGATAGTAACTACTAACAGGCTCCTTGAAGCCGAGAGAGTGCGCACCTGCCCCTAGGTGGCCACGTGACCTGGGGCAGGGGGTGGGGCTCGGGCAGAAGGGCAGGGAGCCAGCCTGGTGTGGGGACAGGGCAGTGGAGGCCAGAGCGGCCAGGAACACAGCCTGGGGACCAGGGCCATGCTCAGGGGCAGGCTCTGGGCTAGGACTTAGAGTCCAGAGAGCACAGGCCACACCGACATGCTGCCAGGACAAGAGCTCACTGAAGCCACCGTGACTGAGGCCTGGGATGGCGGCACCAGCACAGGCAGCACCGCATGTCCCCGCCCCCCCTCCGCTGTCCAGCATCTCTCCCACCCCTGCCCACCCCGCCCCCGCCCTGCACCGGGGCCTGGGGCCTGTCCTCAACAGGTCCCGTATGTACTCATGGACTCCTCATCCCCTTCCCACTCTGGGCCTGGGCGTCTGTGGCTCAGGGACCGGGGCTGCACTGGGTGGGGCCCAGGCATCCTGCAGGGTAAGGACACTGTTAAGGATGGCGCCCAGGGCTGCCCAGGACAGGGCCACGCAGACGGGACCCGGGCACCTGGCTGAGCCTGAAGAGCAGCGACAAGAGCTGCGCCCCCGGAGAAGCCAGGAGGGTGCACAGGAAGCCCGTCCAGAAGCACCCAAGGGGGACGCCGGCCGGGCCCACACTCAGCGGGAGCTGCAGGGACAACAGAGAAACATCGCCTCAATCAGCGGGGCCCAGAGTCGCAGTCATTTGTCATCACGATGCAGTCCCCGTGAGCATGTGCGTCGTGTGCAATCACACGGCGGTCCGTGTAAGTGTGTGTGTCATACTTCACAAAGTTCTCTCTCACTGAACCTCGGACTCCCACTCAGGGGTGAGAAAAGAAATGGCCGGAAATCCTGCTTTCCCCTGCACAAGCCTGGATGCAATGAGCGTCTGCTGAGCGCTCGCTTGGCGCCAGGCACCTCGAGCAAAGGTGGTGGGATCCTCGCTACAATCTGACAGGAAGCCGTCTGTCCACATGTCCCCAGCAGAGAAGCAGAGATCAGACAGCTGGCGGCCTTGGAGGAGGAGCCAACCTCGGGTTCCGGGCGTGGCCCTCTCACCCGGTGGGTGGACACAGCTGTCCCCTCACGCTGCTCAGTGAGACTCAGGACCACCTTCTCACAGCCCACACACTCGCTCTTTTCCAAGAAGCTGCTGACCGCCGCCGTGGCAGTGACCCCGGAGCCCCAGTGCCCTCTGGAAGCACACCGCCCCCGTGAGAGACCCGCACCACCTTCCCGCTGCGGGGCCACTGTGACTGCTGTCCCTCCACAGGGTCACTGCGCTACCCGCCTGCCGCGAATCAGAGCTCGCCTGACTCCTGGGAACACAGACCAGGGCTGCCCTGCAAACCCGCGTCCCGCAGCCAGGCGTGGCCGTCGCAACTCCTGCTTTTCCGCCCGAGGGAATTTGAACTACTTGCCAACCTGAAGCAAGTCCGGGGGCTCTCACAGGACCTTCCAGGCTGCTGTCCCCTGAGCACCAGACTGAGGGTGGCACGGGCTCCCTCACGGCCAGTCAGCGGAGACACGGCAGCCGCCCGCAGGCGCCCCTGGGTCCCCCAGGCCCACGTCACCCCGGCCTTGAGCACCAGGCCCCTTCCCTGCTGTAAGCCCCTCGGAGAAGCGTGAACATCGCTGACATGAGTGTCACCCTGCAGGTCGGGGCCTCGGGGCCTCTTAAGGAAAGTGTCCCACCTGCTTGTGTCCCGTGGCCGTGACCAGGGCGGCCAGGCAGGCGTAGGCGCACAGCAGGGCGAAGGCCACGCTGAGGCGCGGTGTGTGCGGGAGGCCCCGGCCCGCCGGCCGGCTGTGCACCGAGGCCCACACGTGGAGGTCCTCCAGCCGCTCGGTGAACCTGGAGAGCAGGAGCTGCAACGGAACGCAAGGCCGCGCTGCACGGGCGCTGGCACCGCCACATGGACGCCCGGGGTCTGAGAGGCACGGCTCCTGCTTCTGGGCCCCAGCCTGAGCACAGACCCCGCCGCGCACACCGACCGCGTCTCTCCCTGCTGGTCCCGTAGCTCCGAGCCCCTCACACCCGGCCCTCCCGGCCCAGCTGGACGCACGGGAGAAAGGCCAGCTCTCTTCACCTCCCGCTGTGTCTGCCCTGGCCAGGGTCAGCTGGGGACCGATGGCACCCACCTTCCGGAAGCCGAGGCCCCCACGCAGACAGGCCAGCTCCCGCTCCACACGGCCGTCCCGCCTGCCCGCGGCCAGCCAGCACTCGGCGGGGAAGAACCAGCGGCCCCGGCCCTCCGGCAGCTCCTTCACCATCACGTGGCTGACGTACCAGGCGGGGTGGGCCCCGCCGCTGTCGTGCCACAGGCGGACCTTCCGGAGCGGGCCCAGCGTGGCCGGGGTGCTGCGGACACAGGAGCGTCAGTGAGGGCGGGAAGGACCGGTCTACAAGCAGTGACCCAGGAGGCCCTCGGGGACAGGCCGCGTGGGCGGTGACCCTGCGGAGCTCCCTCAGATCCAGTCTCTAACCTCACAGTCTGTCCACGAGGAGCGTCCACAGCGGACCCATCTCAGCGAGGACACAGAGCGCCCCTGCGCGTGAATGTCCAGGGGGAGGGCAGCCACCCCCTTCCTGCCCGCCCTGGCCGTCCTCCTGGCAAACCATTTACCTCCCGCCCCTGGCTCTGCACGCCTCGTCCGTCACCCTCGTTTGGGGTGAAACAAACTCCTTTATTCGGGTTTAGTGACAGAATACACATGGTTATGCATTTCCTAGCATATAAGTCCATCAGCCCTCTGTCCTTCCGTCCGTCCCTCACATGGGCGTGCTATCCGTCACACTCAGATACACGGTGAAGACACTGTGAGCCCATGGAACCGCCGGCCCCGCTGGAGAGCTGGCCTGACGGCCACACCAGCCTCACGGCTGTTTCCCGGACCCTGCGGGCGACAGTCTGACACCTGAGGACGAAGGTGTGCCTGGAGTTCCGTTCAAACAGCGGCTTCTCTGGGCAGCAGAGCTCTCTGGGTTCTGAACGTCCATCTTCACCACACAGAACAATGTAGACCTCAAAACAGACACAGTCAGAGTTCAGTTACTGAACCCGTGACCCTACTCAGTGCTGGCAGGGCCCCCTGCACCCTCCTCCCAGCCCTTCCCCCTACACCCCCATCCAGGAAACCAGCGCCCCATGTGGACCCTGCCATCCTGGGACAGTCCCTGCCGGGGTGGGGCAGGAAAGGCCAGATGCCCCCCGGGTCACTGGGCACATGGCTAGCTCACACGTGGGCCCCGTGGCTGTCTCACGTGTAGGCCCGCCCTCCTCCCTCCACGCCGTAGACTGGGTGGGTGAGGGAACCATGGACACACGGGACGTGTTCGCAGCAGCTGGGCTTGCGGTTCCCAGCTGGGTGGCTTCTTGGCACAGAAACATACGATTCTGATGCAGTGCCACCTACCCATCTCTCACTTGGGAAAACCCCTCTTTGTTCTGTTCTTTTAAATCCTTCCCCGTCGCAAGGTGTGCCTTATCTTGGAGTGACTTCTGAGTTTTCACTTTTAAATCTCTAGCCTTTGGAGCGCATTTCTAGGCACAGCGTGACGTGAGGGTTTCACGTTGCTTTTGCACATGGAAGCGCCGTCCCTGAGCACCTCACTGCATGAGCCCTGCTCCGCTCTGAGCTGCACGGCCCCAACATGCCTGGTCTGAGACTGTCCGTGTCCGTCTGTCTCCTGACACCGTCACTGTCCTGGCCGTCCCACTCCAGCTGGCCTGGGGCCCCTCGGGGCCGGCCTGCTCCCTCTGCTGGTGGCACTACCCTCTAAGTCTCTAACATTCTTGTGTTTTCTTTCAGGTAAATCTTAGAATCAGCTTTCAAGCTCCATAAAATCTGTCCTGAAATTTTTGTTTGATTGCATGGACTTGAACCTCTTTCTGCCTGGTTTGTCACCTGTAAAATGGGTGTATTAATAGGACTCTTTCCAAAGTGTTTTGAGGTTTGGGGTGGGGAGTAAAAAACCCCGACATGGTAAAGCCCTTTTCCTGTCAGCTGGTTATCACTATTATTGATGTTAAGAGTTAACATTGGAGAAATGACAAGGAAAACTGGCTTTCCTGTCCGTGAATAAACATTACTGTCTATTTACACTACAGCCGGTGCACGATGTTCATGCACTCGCAGGGGCGGGCGGGGCCTCAGCCCGACCTGCTCCCTCTTACAGCCCAGGCACCCTCGCTCCTCACTGCCCGGCTCCCTGCTCCTTAGCGCTGGTGCGGAGGCGGGAGAAGCTCCTGCCACCACCACTGTGCTTGCAGCTGGGAGCAGGCTTCTGGCTGAGAGGTGCTCCCCTTGGGGAAGTGTGCCAACCACCAGGGGGCAGCTCCTGCATTGAGTGTCTGCCCCCTGATGGTCTGTGTGCATCATAGTGACCAGTCATTCCACCGTTTGGTCGATTTGCATATTAGCCTTTTATTATATAGGGCATTTTATGCATTTGTGCTGATCTTCTCATGATGGTCTTGTGGGTGCCCAGTGTGGCCGAGATGGGGACTATGTGGTCTTAGTTATGTGTCCTATGTGGTCCTTGTTGTTGCATCAAGATGCCTTTGAGGGTTTTACTGTGAGAATAAACAAGTCGTCTTTTCTGTCAGAGAACAGTTTAGGCAGCTGCCATATTGGCTGCAGGGCTTGCAGCTCCCTGAGGGTCATCATCTTGAAACAGCAAAGGCCAGCCCCGTGAATCGGCCAATCACGCAAGACTGTGCGCCTGCGCTCCAATCAAGAGGGAGGGCAGGTCAGTTGCCTCGGGGACACAGCAGCTCTCAGCGAGCGGCTCCTGGACCAGGGGCCTCCCGCAGGGGGAGACGCTGCCTGCTGGGGCGCCAGGTGCGCTGTGTCCCACCAGGACCCTGCGTCAGGGCTCACCTTCCTCTGACATTCACTGACCATGCAATCCAGCGATTTTGTTAAACTTTCATATTGATTCTAATTATTTGTCTGAAGATCCTCTTACATTTTCTATGCAGACATCAGATCACCTGCCAGGAACTAATTTTCTCTCCTTCCAAGCCTTAGATTCTTGTTTTGTTCGTGTCCTGCTGTCCTCCCTGGAGCTTCCAGGACAGATGGACAGACAGATGGCCACCTCGGAGCCATGCACCCACACCTGCACACACACGTCCACACCACACGTGTCCCCGGACGCCCAGGCACCTTTGCAGTGAAGCGGGCTGGCGCCCGGAAGCCCGTGTCCACGACCACCGCGTACAGCTGGTGACTGGGCGGGGCGCTGTCGTGCAGGAAAATGTGACCCGTTTTCTTTTTCTCACGGCGATCCACACGTCTGCTTTTAGTGACCAAAAGTGCATACAGAACTGTGATGGCCACAATGAAAATGCTGGGGAGCAGATTCTCCGGGCAGCTGTACATAAAGGAGCACAGAGAGTGAGATAAACATGCAGTCCGAGACCAGCGATGTTCCCCACACAGGGCTAATACACACACACACACACACACACACACACACACACACACTGGCTAATTCACATGCATACACAGAGCTGACATGTGCACACATTCACACAGGGCTATTGCACGTGCATACACACAGGGCTTACATAGGTACACTCATGTAGCACTGGCCAACACACACATGTGCATACACACGCACACCAGTTAATTAACATGCACACAGAGCTGACATGTGCACACATTCACACAGGGCTATTGCACGTGCATACACACAGGGCTTACATAGGTACACTCATGTAGCACTGGCTAACACACACATGTGCATACACGCACACCAGCTAATTAACATGCACACAGGGCAAACACATGTTCACACGTGCACATTGCCTAACACATGTGTAGACACACAGGACTAACACACGTGCGCACACACACAGAAAGGGCTCCCCCAGCCCAGCGGTGTCTGAAAGCACAGTGGAACCTGCTGTTCCCTGCGTCCTAGTCCCTGACTCCTGGTGACCTCACACCTCCAGCACCGGCAGCACCAGTAACTAGCGTATTACCAACGATGGACCCACTCGCTCGTCTGCCCGGCAATCCACTCTTGGCTGATTCCGTAACCAGATGGAGTCCCTGAGGCATACATGTGAGGAGGAGAATGGCACCAGCACTGGGAATGCAGGCTCTGACTCCCGAATAAAGCACTGACCACGTACGGCCTCGGCAGCCTGGTGCCTCGCGTGAGGGGTGGACAGACAGATGGACGAGGCAGCGGAGCTCCTGCCCCCGCTCACACTCTGCTTGCCCACACTCCAGCTGAGTGTACTGAGTGATCTACACAGTGCGACGGTCAGGGCATTTCAGATTTGCCCCTAAATGGGCCCTGCTGAGGAGCAAGGGGGCTGGGACAACAAGAGAGCAGCAACTGCTGTGTCGCCACTGTGGACACTGACCCACTGGCCAGTCACAACTGCCCAGATTCACATTGATTTCCGTGTGTCCATCTCTCTCCTGCCAGCAAATGTGAGCAGACAGATGAACACGGGCAACTAGGCAACAGTGAATAACAATCCCTGTTAGCAGAGGGTTCTGAGAAGCAAAATGATCCAAGTAGCAGGTCCCTGCTCTGCTGTGGACCAGGGCGGCCAGTGGCCGGCAGATAGCATGGGCTGATCTGGAAGGCGAGACTCACCGTCGGAACTGGGAAACGTCCCTTGATTCAAAGCTGGCGTTCAGGCTTCTCCTTGCGACGGAGTAGGCGCCAAGGAGGTCGTAGCTGGGAGGGAGATGCGGTTAGTGTGAGTGTTCTGGGCGCCCGCGGGGGGAAGGGAGGGGAAGGTGGTTCCTATTACGGGTTACACTCAGACCCAGTGTGAAGGGTCAGCCTGGGAGTCAAACATGGCGCTCGGCCATCTGTGTCTGCGCGGCTCCCAAGGCCGGGACACTGCTGTCCTCGGCGTGGACCGGGGCGCATTGCAGACATCTTTGTGCGGCCAGGGCACCAGTGCTGACATCTCCATGACAACCCCCTCCCCCCCAAATCCAGCCTCAGCCCAGGGGCAGGCTGTGTGCTGTGCCTGTGGCCTGGGCACAGCCGGTGCCCATCACGAGTAACTGCTGAGGACGGACTCCCCAATGTAGCCTGTCCCCCCCGCACTGCCCCGTGCGCAGGCCCTGCTGCACTGACTGCCCTGGCCCCTCCGCGCCCCCGGAATCGCAGCAGAGAGCGAACCCCTGCGTCAATGCGGAACGAACACGGCCATCCCGGGAAACGGAGCCTGGCCGCAGCCTAGCGAGCGCCCAGCACCGCTGTGCACGCGGACTGGATGTGAGAAGCCACGGACGGCTTCCAGGCACCGCACACGGAGGTCTGGACACGCTGCCTCCCCCAGGCAGCTCGGCGATAGCTTTGCGAGGCACCTTTTCTTAAGATAACGATGGCTTCTACACGCGCCTACTACAACCACACTGCACGGCCTGAGAGCCAGCTGCTCTGCATCTGGACAAAGAATTCCTGACAAGGGGCCCGCCCGATGCTCGCAGAAACTCCTGGGCGGCTGCAGTCGGTGTAGCGAGGCACGTCCTGTCGTAGAGTTCACCCTCACGACTGTGCAGAGGGGCAGGCGCGGGCCACAGGGTGGGCGGGGAGGAGAGGCCCCACCCGAGGGGGTCATCAGCATGAGCAGGACACGCAATCCACACGGGTCTCATCCACCCACCGCCTCCTTCATCCGCCAGGTGTGCGCGGAGCACCACCCATGTCCGGGAGGCAGTGCGCTCCCCGGGGGCTGCTGCACGCAGCCAGGTGCAGGAGGAAGCGGTCCCTGCACGCCTGAGCCGCCGCCTCCTCACCTGCAGGTCACCTTCCCTGGGGGCGCTGCCGGCTGGGCGGGGAGGCGCTCGGGCTCCGGCCGCGGGTCCCAGAGCAGGCAGCGGACGCCCTGGAAACGCACCGCGTAGCTCACGGCCTCGGCCAAGTACGCGTTGGGAGGTTCCCTGTCGTAGTCCGCATCCAGCAGGGACAGGTAGCCGTGGGTGTGGCCTGAAGAGAAAATGTCAGTAAGAACCAACCTGAGGTTTGGGGAAAGGCGCAGCCTGTTCCTGCAGCGGACGAGGCGGGGACGGACAGCAGCACCGCGACACCCACGCCATAGCCGGGGCTGCGTCTGGGACAGAACGGAGGCCACGGCGTACGTCCACCGACCTTGCAGCATGGCCGCCGGCACGGAGACGTGCGCCGTGAGCCCCTCCCGGAGGTGCAGCTGCCGCAGCAGGAAGTCAGCGGGCGTCGGCTCCTCGGAGAACCTGGGACAGCACAGAGCCTGGGCAGTCTGCTCGGCGTCTCCTCTGCGGGCCTTTGCCAGGCTTCTGCGCAGACACCCTCTCACCAGTGAGGCGGGCTGGGCCCCAGGCCACCGCATCGCCACTGGGACTACGTGACACTCGCTGCGGGCTCCACTAAAGAATTAACACCAGCCCAGCCGGCGTGGCTCAATGGCCGAGCGCCAACCTATGAAGCAGGAGGTCACAATTCAATTCCTGGTCAGAGCACATGCCTAGGTTTCAGGCTCCATCCCCAGTGAGGGGCGTGCAGGAGGCAGCCAATCCATGGTTCTCTCTCATCATGGATGTTTCTATCTCCCTCTCCCACTTCCTTCCTCTCTGCAGGAATCAATAAAAACAATTTTTAGAATAAAAGATTAGGTCCTACCCAGGCGTGCACTGAGAGTCCTGGTACCTGTGCTCTCCTGCAAACGGCTGCTCTGTCTGAGGCAGCGACACCTCCTCCCTGAGCAGGCCTGTCACTCCATCTCTCAGCGCCCCGCCTCACCCGCTGCAGAGCGCAGCCTCACTCACAGGAGTTCCCCCGCACGCACGTCTCTGCCCTGACCCCTTACCCGCAGCCTCAGCCACGCACCTCACCAGCAGCATGACGGGGAGCGCCCTGGCGGCCGGCGGGGAGAACTGCACCCGGATCTGCAGGGACTCGGGGCTGGCTGCAGAGAGCCCGGCAAAGCGGTGGACGTTTACTCTCTCCCGCAGCAGCACGAAGGTCTCATTTCCCCTGTCAGCCTGTCAGCGTGTGGACAACGAGCAGATTGGCTTTTGGAAAAGTGAAGATGTCCCATGTCACCAGGGCAGCCCAAACAGCTGAGGGGACCGGGCGGGGCTGTCCTCACCGGGCCATCTTCCTCCCCAAACTCCACGGTCACAGGCGTCCTCAGCCGGGGCCGGTGCAGGGGCCTCCGGCTGGAGCAGCAGTGCAGGGACAGGGCCAGCAGAGCGCCAACCTGGGGACAAGAGCGCCTCGCAGTGGTGGCGGCGGCTACAGCCCCGCGTCCCCGCTGGCACCATCCCCCCGCGTCCTCACTGGCACGCACCCTCTTGCTCAGCCTCCGTGACCCAGTGGCCAGCCTTGCCGTGACGCACCCGGACCACTCTGCCTCAGCTTTGATGGTGGGTCCGAGCGGCTGCACAGGACGTGCTCACCTGGCCGGTAGTGCGCCCCTGCAGGAAGGGGTTGGTCCTGAGGAGCAGGAGCTGGCTCACGTAGCAGGGGCTGGGCTTCCGGCCGGCCAGGTCCGCAGGGAGGCGCACCCGGACGGGGCCCAAGCTCTGCACGGAGCTCTGAGGGCGGCAGTGCAGCTGCGTGTGGACCTCTGCCTGCCCAGCGCTCACGTGGGCCTGGCGCTCGCTGCAGGACAGGCAGCCCTGGAACGGCACGGGTCAGACGCTGGTGGGCAGAATCACCACCGGATCAGCCCGAGAAGCGGAAACTCCTGGGAAGGCCCGAGCCAGGACCGGACACCAGGATGGGGCAGCCCCGTGACGGGACGCGAGCTGCTTGCTGTTTAGATGCATCTTCCTGAGAGGCTCCACTCACTGTGACCATAGCTGGCTCGTGGGTTCCTCAGCCCCCGGGGAGCCAAGGCCTTGGCTCTTACAGTGCTGGGGCCACCAGGCCACGAGCGCAGAGCAGCGAGGGCGCCAGGCGTGCAGGCGGGACATGCCTTCTGAATGTGTCACTGGGCTCACATCGAACACCATTCTCTCATCTCCCCGGCATCACCCTGAGTATCAGCTACATGACCAGCAGGTCTGGGCAGGGGGGAAGATAAATGGGGACCGAGGAGACATGGAAGCTTCTGGAAGGAACCCAATCAATTCTGAGACACTGTCCTGTGGTCACTGCAGCAGGAGCACAGAAAATGACCTGGTGTCCTGGCGGCCAGGTCCGTCGGGGCTGCTTCCCACATCATTTCTACGCGCATCCCTCCCTGGATCCCTCAGGGGCAGGCCCCATGTCCCACGAGGACACCCACCGGACCTGGGACGGGACAGGAGTGACATCACTGCACATCCCAATACCCACGAAGCACAGCCCTCACCAGGAACATCCCAAGACCAATGCCACCAGCATCGTAGCCATCGGACCCCAGGAGCCAAGTGCACTGTGGGTTTTGAGAGCAGTTACTAAGCCAGCTACTGTCCTAGGGAGGAGCAGCCGTTACCCAAGGAGGAGGAGGACCGTACCAGCAGCGCATCCGCGATGGCCTGAGCCCCTTCCTCCAGCAGGCGGCCCGAGCTCGAGTGACCGTGGTCGGTGGCCTCCAGGACCCGGGACACGAGAAGGACGAGCTCCCGCACCCGGCCCGCACCCACCACGCAGCCTGCGGGGTGCTGGCTGGGGGCTCGCAGCGTGCGCGCGCAGCGGAGGACGAGGAGAGCGCTGGCGAGGCTCACCTGGATGGGAACAGGCGGGTGGAGTGCCCTCAGGGGCGCACACGCCGCCTCGCCCGTCCCTCCGGGGGACACCGTGCGCCAGGTGGGGAGGACGGGGCCAGGCCCGGGTCAGCTCACCCTGCGAGTCCGTCCCCGTAAAAGGACCAGAGAATAAGCGGCCTCTGCAGGTTACTGAGGCCCAGGAAACGTGCTGAGGCCGTTGTTTTCGGAGGCGACTCCACATTGAACGTGCCTCTGCCTGAACCGAGCCCCCTGCGGGTTCCAGGGGCCCCCGCAGGACCCGGAGCTGCCCGAGTCCGTGGGAGGGCGGCAGCGGAACACCTGGACCGAGGGACTCACCTTGTTGGGGAAGCGCAGCAGGTCCCTCAGCAGGAGGACAGAGCCGGCCGCTTCCTCCTGACCAAGAGAAACGGAAACAATAAGAAGACAGGCAGGAAGTCAGCCATCGGTCATGGCCACGCACTCAGCTCGCTGCGCAGAGACGGAGCAGACCCCACATGTTTGGGCTCAGAGACAAGGGGGGCTGACATGAGAGAGACTGTCACCTCGATCCCACGTTTCCCCACTCGGGTGGCCCCCCTGCCCTGTGCCCACTGGCCATCCCCACCCCGTCAGGAGGGGACCCAAGGGCTCAGGGACGAGGAGGACAGCAGAGGGACTGGTTCCTGAGCCCCATGATGACAACTGAGTGTGCCCTTAGATGTGGCTGTTGTTGCCATGGTGACGCCATGGTGACGATGGAGTAGATGCGACTGTCCTCTGTGACAGTGGCAGGACAGAGGCACAGCCGTGCTGGCAAGAACAGTGCACAACAGTACGTGGTCACCACCCTGGAAGCCGCACAGAACCGTAAGCCTCACTGCTGTGCCACTGTTACCAGGGGGATTGGGTTGGGTTTACACCCTTTTCTCTTACGTACACGTGGGCCCATCTGCGGGGACGTGGCTGATGTGGGTCTCTAGTAACCAGCCCACTGGTTTGTGAGACGTGCGCGCAGGCGAGAGCCAGAGCCCTGCGTCAGCTGCGGGCCGGCCCACCAGTCCCAGACTGATGGTACCTCACAGCACCACCACCTGCTAGCGAGCCGACCAGTCTTCGTCCCTGCTGAGCAGACAGACCACAGACACTGGCCGCACCTGGTCCTGGGGAGCTAAGCTGCATACTGAAGGAATGAACGCGTCCTGGAGTCGGGACCACTGGCCACAGGAGGGGCTCCCGCCCTCCCTCGCCCAGCGACTCAGGGCCGTGGTGGTCACGGCGACATAGTTCCTGACTTGCGTGTCACTCCCCATCTGCTGGAGGGTGGAGAGGTTCCTCAGGCTGGCATTGTACCTGAAGGACACAGAGCAGTTACCAGGATCGTCCAGCACGTTCCAAACGCTCCAGCCACCACCCCAAGTGTGGTCTCCACCACAGAAACACTTTGGGGACTGGGCTGCCACCAAGTACTCCACCGAGGCGGTGGGGACTCAGAGCCTCACTCACACGTCCTCGCCGGGGCAGCGGTCCCCGTGCAGACGGGGCAGCACAGTCACGGCCACGGCGCAGGGCTGCGTCTGGGAGCCGTCACCATCGGTGATCACAGTGGACACCAGGACTGGAAGGGACATGGCAGAGGTGAGCGGCCTGTGTCGGCGAGGACTTCTTCGAGTGCAATGGTAATGAAGAGACAGGAGCCCGAGGGCCAGTCCCACACCGCGGGCCCACCTGTGTGCTGGGCGGCAGAGCTGAGGTGACCCCCATCGCTGTGGGGAGACCATACTCCACACCAAACAGGGCGGGGCAGGGGTGCATGCAGAGCCAGGAGGGAAGCAGCCCGCAGAATGGGGAGTCACTCACGCCCTGTCACTGGCCTGTACTGCGTGTCTGCGGTAGCAAGCAGCCATGGTGACCAGGACTGCCCCAGTCTCTACCTCCCCGCCTGCTTAGGACTACAGTCAGGTTATAAACGTGACTCGTGCCAGAACGGGCAAGGCCCGGGAGGGTCTGCAGACCCCGAGGTGCTAGTCCAGGCTGGTGCTGCTGGGACCAGGGGGAGGGAGGGCAGCGCTGTGGCAGGCCCAGACGGAGGCGTGGGGAACCCCACTGAAGTCGTTCATGCACAGACACGGCACAGCAGGAAGCGGCATTCTGGGGACTCGGGAACTCCTTCCAGTGGCAGGGCTAGGGTGTGTGGTGGGGGCCCTGCAGGGAGGGGAGCTGAGTCCTGCCCACCATCCGTCTGTCTGTCCAGGACTCACCTTGGTAACCGTCCATGGGCTCCCCAGCTGGGAGTGCAAAGTAGTGCTGGGCATCCGTGCCCCGGTACAGGGTGTACTTGGAGGCGTTTCCTATACGGTAACCAAACTCATAGCGGAAGTCCTGCAGTCCATCCCATGATGGAGAGAGCACAGAAGAGCAGAGGATTACCCCAGTACGCACGCACACCTGTCCTCACTCCGCCCGAGGGCAGGTCAGATGGGCTGGGGCAGGTACAAGCGGCTCATGGGCCCTCCCGTGGGGACCTGGGACTGTCACAGACACAGAGTGGGGGAGGGACGAGGCTGCACCTTGCTTGCCTCTGGGGGACACAACACCTGGGTGGTGGGACAGGATATTTATTAGTCGGAAAAACCCTCAGCCTCAGAGCCAGGCTGCAGTTAGCGCCAGGGTCAGGGCCTCCTGAAGACGCACAGTGGGGAGTCCAGCACAACACGGTGCTGGAGTAGGGGGGCTGTCCAGACTGACAACCTGGTCCCCGGCCCCAGGAGGATGCTTGCACCCCCAGTGTTTCATCAGAGCTGGCAGCCTGGTCCTTCAGAATGGCCGGACGGGGTCTGCGTGCTCACCGGTCTCCCGGACGTGCAGAAGACGCTGAAGATGGTGTCTGCCTCGAGGCCGCGGTGGGGCTGCACCTGGCAGGCCACGTCCCTCGGAGCACGGTTGACGGTCACATACAGCTGAGCCTTCCCTAGAAAGCTGTGCCCCGAAGCTGCAGAGAGGGGGCGACACCTGCACGCTGGGAGCTACAGGCAGCCCCAGAGGTTCCCCAAGTGCAGACCGTGTGGCCCCCAGAGCTGCGGCTTTGGCATTGCTGTGACCTTGACTGAACCGTGATTCCGGGCCACCTCAACCTGCTGGGTCAGACCCTGAGGGGCCATCGATCTGCGTCAGCGCCTGCCTCGGGGGACGCTGGGCCTGGGACCCCTGCCATGTGGCACCCACTGATGCAGCACCATTTGTCAGGTGCCCGCTCACTGGGGCAGCCGTGCCCGAGGCCCTGAGAGACCTGGGAGCTGGACAGCCTCGCCGGCAGAACCCACACCCAGCACAGACCCCTCCACTCCCGCTTGCGTGCGGCCTCGTCCAGGAACAAATGCATTGCTATTGCTTCTCAATGACTGAACACTTCATCTTCCATTTTCTGCTATTGTTAGCCACCCTGAAATGACCATTCTCACGCATGGAGTTATTTTTTACTTTCAATGTCTGTTTCTTGAGATAAATTACAGGCATGAGTCACATGTGTTGAACTGTGGAACACTGAGGACGCTGACCTTCACTAACAGTAGGCACGCTGCTCAGCTCCCCGCCAGGCCCAGGTGCCACCTACCCACCGCTGCTTGCAGGACGTACGTCTCTCCGGGGCTCAGTGAGAATGGCTTCACTGTCACTGTCTGTCCAGTGATCCCTGCGGAAAAGGAGGCAGGAGCCACTCGTCAGGGCACCCGGAGGGCAGCAGGGCAGACACGCCCTTCCTCGGCCACTGCAGCTGAAGACGGCAGGCAAAGAGGTCCCATTAGCCCTGCCTGACCCACGGGAATCCATGCTTGTTCGTTACCCCGGCCCCTTGTGACAGAGCACGAAGCTCATCTCTGCTCCCGCTCAACAGGCAAACCGAGCCGGTCCAGGGCCAGTCAGAAAGGCCCTGCCTCCCGGACAAGGAGAGGATTCTGGGAAGAATGCTATCCATGTATTTTGAGGCATCCCTAAACCCAGTGTATCCCTTTCAAACAACCTCCTCGTGTCTGCAGGAGCCCCCGGGAGGGACTCCTGGACCCAAGCAAGACTGCTGACCCTGGGGCCCGAGATCTCAAAAAGAGAGGCTCCCTCAGCTGCTGCCACGCTCCTCGGGGAGCGTCCTGCACTCAGGCTGCAGGTCGGGCGCCCACACCCTGGGCGGTGTGCACAGACCCCAGCATGCACACAGGATGCATGTAGAGGGGGTGCCACTGTCCTCTGTGTCTGTGCCTGCTCAGTAGCCTCTTCCCCTTACTTTGCGAACGGTGGGGGGGGGGGGGCACCTGCAGCTGGAGTCTTGCCCTGTGGCCACTGAGGGACGAGCACAACTAAGAGGCATTGTGACCCCGTCTGTCTCTAGTCCAAGGGGAAGGCCCGGGGAAATGGGGGTGGGAGGCTGCAACTGCTAAGGTTCCAGGCGGAGGGGCGCTGATACCAGACGCGGTGAGGCCCTGGAAAACAGCTCGGCTCACAGGGGACTTGGGCCAGTCAACCAGAAGTGCAGGCGGGGCACTGGCGGTGGGGAGGAAGGGGCCCACCAGGTTGTCCCCGTCCCCTCGGCTCTCGTCCTCATTGGCTCCGGGTCCCGACGCAGAGAGGTGCATGCTGGTCCCTAGGAAGACACGCCAGGTCAGGGGTGGCTGAGACCAAGGTGGCCATGGTCTCCTTAAAGTGCTAATGGCTCAAAGCTGAGGTCAGTGCTGTCCACTCTCTCTGGACCCGCTTGTCTAAACGTCTCCGACTGCACATAGGATGAATGCCGTCCCACACAACCAGTGGCTCTGCGACATTTGCTCAGCTCACGTTCTCAGCCACGGAGCCCAGGAGTGCGTCTACGGGAACACCGCGGCACAGAGTGGGCCCTGCAGGTGGACATCTAGGTGAGGGTGTCCGGAAACACTCGAGAAAACACGCCGATGAGCAGAACACAGCCAGTGAAGGAGTGCCCTGGGGAAGACAGAGCCGGCGCACAGAGGGGCAGGGACAGGCTGTTCTAGGGCCGGGTGGGCAGGCCCGGGGGAGAGGCTCAGAAAGAGCTGCTCAGGGAGGGTCTGGGTGGGCTGGAGGGGGAGTGGGGAAGAGGAGATGAGACTTCAGCTCCTCCCATCATCCCCCGCGTGGGCCCTGGGAGGCAGGCCTGCAGGATGTGCTGGGCTGGGTGTGTGAGGTGACTGGGCCGCAGACCCAGGCAGAGACAGTGTCCGCATGTCCAGCGGAGGGAGGGCGGCAGGCTTGCTCAGAAAACTCGGATTTCAGACTCCAAACAAATGCGGTTAAACAAGGGGAAATGATAAAATGGATCCATGTTGGGGTTAAAGGACTGAAGCATCAGGAGGAGTGACTTGCGAATGCAGGCCTTTCTCTCGCTCAAGGTTATCTATAAAGCGTCTGCTGGGAGTGTGAAGCGAGCCCTCACAGCCCGGGGGAGCAGGAGCGTGGGGTGGCCAGAGGAACCAGCGTCCAGGCAGATCAGGGGGACGGCCAAAGAGCACAGCACAGTGAGTCCTAAACAAAGTGCTTACTGACCACCCAAAGTGCTCTCACTCACTCATTATTCATTCAACAAACCAACTGTTCATGATGGGGCATCCTTCAGCATCTGTCCATGGGTTGGGTGAACCCTTCCTCCTGCTCATTCACTGAGAACATGCGCGCTGAGGCCAACACGAGTGTGCAGCTGCCTTGGAAACCTTCCCTTCCCAGACAAGAAAGAGCTAAAGGAGTTCATCACCAACAAACCGGTATTACAAGAAACTTAAGGGACTTCTTTAAAAGAAGGAAAAAGAAGTTCAAAACTATAATAAAATGGTGACAATTACATGTCTGTGAGCAATCCCTAGGTGTACATGAACTAAATGCTCTGAACAAAAGATGTAGGATGGTGAACAGATAAGGAAGCAAGACCCTTACATGTGCTGCCTACCAGAGACCCACTAGTTCCAAAGGGAGTGAGGGTGGAAACGGCATTTCATGGAAATGGGAACGTAGAAAGCGGGCAGCAATAGCTACACCAGGACATTAAAGTGAAGGACCAGGAGGTAAAGAAGGACCAGCAAGCCTGCTTCAGGGTGCTTCTCTGAAGAAACTCCAAACACCATTCAAAACGACATGTACGCCCCTGTGGTCACTGCAGTGCTGTCTACAGAAGCCAAGGCATGCCAGCAGCCTGAGTGCCAGCAGCAGGCGAGCATATAGGATGGACTATGACTCTGCCATAGGAAAGGGTGAAATCTTGCCATTTATGACAGTGTGAAGGGACCTAGCGGGTACTGTGTTGAGTGAAATAAGTCAGACAGAGAAAGATAAATACCATATAATTTCAATTATATGTGGAATCTAAAAAACAAAATAAATGAACAGAAAGACTCATAGATACAGAGAACAAACTGATGGCTACCAGAGGAGAGGGGTTGGGGGATGGGTGAAGAAGGTGAAGGGATTGAGAAGCACAGATTGGCCCTGGCCGGTGTTGCTCAGTGGATAGAGTTCCAGGTTCGATTCCGGTCAAGGGCACATGCCCAGGTTGCGGGCCTGATCCCCAGTGGGGGCATGTAGGAGGCCGATCAATGATTCTCTCTCATCATTGATGTTTCTATCTCTCTCCCTTTCTCTTCCTTTCTGAAATCAATAAATATATATATATATATATATATATATTTAAAAGAGAAGCACAGATTGGCTGTTAGAAAATAGTCTCGGGGCTGTGAAGTACAGCAGAGGGAATATAGTCAATAATATTTTAATAGCTATGAATGGTGCAGGGTAGGTGCTGGAAATATGCAGGGGGCCACTTAGTAAAATACATAAATGTCTTATCACTATGGTGTACACCTGAAATTAATGTCACATCCTCTGTCAACTAAAACGGAAAATAAAAATTATTCTAAAATAAGAAAGTTGCCTTGGGGAGTGCAGTAGAGAGACAGAAAGAGCCCAGGGAGAGGGGGCGGGGAGAGGGGCGGGGATGAGAGGGGCCTCCCAGGGAGGAGAGGAGCCAGAGCCGGCCCAGGAAGGAGGAGGGAGGAAGCAGTGAGGCCAGGACTTGGGAAGGGCCATCAGGGAGGCATGTCGGCAGGTGCCAGCCCGTATCTGAGGATGGGGAGGGGCAGTGTCTGGGCCGGGGCTCCCCAGCAGGTGAGCTAGAAACAGCCAGACCGTGTCCCCCAAAGGCGTGCAGACCCCCTCAGCTTGGAGCACAAGGAGGCGTGTGGCCTGGGTTTCAGAGGAGAGGAGGGGCTGGCGGGAGGGAGACAGACTCACAGGCAGCCGGCTGCCTTCCTCCCGAGGGCACCGCTTCTTGGACGTCGCTGTAATAGGCCTCAAAGTCTGCGTGAGGACAGAGTGAGAGTGTTCACGTAAACCAGACTCCCGGGAATGCCCAGGACCCCGCGGGAGCACACACATCACCCTGGGCCACCTCAGGGCCCCTGCTCTACAGGCACAAAACCCCAGCGGCCAGGCCCAGCACATGGTAACAGTGCGGAGCCAGTCACTGTCCCGCCCCCCAACAGGTAGGGCTCCATGTGATTGGTTGGGGGGATGCCCAGGCCCAGAACTGTCCTCCTGGGGCCTCACTCTTGTCTCACATGGGAGACACCGACAGGAGCGTCCAGCTGCCACTGTCACCTTCCTTCCCCAGGCACTTCCCTCCTACATCTGAGGGTGCATGGAGGCTCTCCCACAACGACCTCGCCTGGACTCTGGAGTGCAGGCCTTTGCCAGAGCACAGTCCATGACCCTGAGCGGCCAGCTTGGATGGCGTCAGGGAGGGACAGGAGGGGCAGGGGAGTGCCGGGCCAGAGCCTGGATCACTGACAATGAATGTCTCTCAGCTTCTAAGCACCGGAACAGCTCCTGTCCCACCTGAAAGCGGGGACACAGGGCACCGTGGCCATCAGGGAGGAAGGATGAGGGGGTGGTTGGGCAGAGCGCTGGCTCAGCCGACTATCCCGGGTCCCGTCAGAGAGAGTACCAGGCCTGGAGGCACCTCCAGGGCAAGAGCAGGTACAGGGAGGGGTCAGCACTTACCAGGGGGGTGAGGGGTGGGGCTCCCTGAGGACCCATCGTCCCAGGGATCCCCTTCTGGGGCCGCGGGGTCAACAGCCGTGGGAACTTGGGGTGCAGCGACTGTGGACTCCACAGAGGCTCTCCCTGTGGCTGAGAGGTCATCCCGGCCCAGGGTCCAGGGCCATGGCTTCCGTGTGAACGGCACAGGCGTGACGTGGGGCTCTGCCCTGCGTGGCCCCGGGGCCAGGGGGTGGGACTCAGAGAGCTTCGACGTAGACCCCAATCCTGAGGAGCCCAGCAGCCCCACGATTCTGCAGAAGGGAACTGAACAAAGAAGACATTTGGCTTCTCTCAGGGTGCAGGTTCCATGAGCACATTCTGTCCCAAACAAGTCCGCCAGCACGTGAAAACCGCACTGAGAGGTGTCTGGGGCAGACCAGAGTGACTTCTCGGGACTTCACCTCCTTGCAAAGTCTTAGGACCCACATTTTCCACCCAAGAAAACAGTCTCAGAGCAGTGCTCCCATCACAGCCGGTGTGCGGAGCGAGGCCCACCTTCCACGCTCCTCTGCTGGTCCCACGTGTGGCCCCAAGGACGGCAGGATGAGAGGGACAGTGGCCCCAGCAGAGTGCCGGGGCGCGTGCTCAAAGCGCTCGGTGCGTTTGTAAACCAGGAGAGCTGCCCCAGCCGGCACCGCGCAGCGCCGGCTGCCCCGGGCTGAGAGCAGCGTCTGAGGCTCGTCCTCCCGCCGGCACCACTGCCCACCCAAATGTGAAGCCAGGAGGGACTGGGGGCGAATAGCTCATGGCCAAGAGCTGGGTCAAACATATTATATCTCAGACATTTTTAGCAATCTCAAAATAACCGCTCAGCCGACAAAGCCAAGCATCACGCGCCCTTGCTGGCTGAGTCAGCGGATAGAGCGTCGGCCCGTGGACTGAAGGAAGGGGTCCGGGTTTGATTCTGGTCAAGGGCACGTACCTGGGTTGCAGGCTCAATTCCCAGCCCAGGTCAGGTGTGTGCAGGAGGCAACCAGTCGATGTGCCTCTCTCACATCTATGCTTCTCTCTGTGTCTCCCTCTCCCTTCCGCTCTCTCTAAAAAATAAAATGAAAATGAAGCTGTGCAGTCTGTACCTTCCTCTTTGCCCCTTCCTGTCGCGTTGACCACAAAGAGGTCCCAGGAGAAAGAGAGGGCCGCCTCCCCGCAGTCTTCACAGGCCGCGCGCAGCAAAAGCTCCTCGTTCCAGTTCACAGGGACGCCTCGGAACGTGCCCCCGGAGATGTGCACTCGCCTGCAGTGTGCAATCAGGCCAGAGTTACAGAAACAGGCCCAGATGCTCTGGTCGCATTTCCAGGTCAGGTTTGCTCAGACCACCTGGTCGCAGGCAGCAGACGCACCACCTCACCCCACCGAGCAGGGAGGCTGAGCGCTTCCTCAAGAAGCCCTCGGGAGCTCGCCCAGCCCGCTGTGACCACCAGGTGTTTTTACACCAGTCACTGCCCAGACCCCTGCAGGGCCAGTGACGGAGGCCGCCCTGCCAGGTGTCCTGCGGAGCTGAGGGCACGAGGCGGCACCCACCCCGCCCACCAGGAGGCCAGGGCAGCTGCGGCACACGCCAGCCTGTGTTCAGGGGCTGGGGCTGGGCGTGGCCCTCGGTGCCCCTGTGGCCTCCGTGCTGCAGAGCTCTGAGCTTTCTCTGCCCTGCAAAGTCTCGACGTCACACTCAGCTGCCAGGTGTCTCCCCGCTGTGGGCCCCTGGTGCCCAGTGGCGCCTGGAGGCCAGGACAGAGGCCCTGGCACACTCAGCCTCTTTGTGCCCTCAGCCCTAGGCCCTGGAGCTAACCCCCGTCTCCGGGCAGCTGCTAGGGTGCGAGGACACCTTCCCCTCGGAGCCCCACTGTCAGCGCAGTGGGTTGGTGTCTGAACCCACCTCCCACGTGCACAGTGGGTTTCTTTGGTGGCTCCCACCCCAGCCTGGCCTGGGGCACCCAGATGGGCATTGTGGGGGCAGCAGGGCAGCTGGCACCTGAGCGCCACGTCGGGGAGGGTGGACAGGAACACCTGCGCCTCGGAAGAGTTCCGGCCGTGGCTGGACACTGTCAGTGTCACAAGGAACTGGTCGTAGCCACTGCTGAGAGAGTCCACTGCGAAGGACAGCGTGGGCGCCCGGACATCCAGACTGCGTGCAGCAGGCCCCGCGAAGCAGGGGCGCCCGGGGGCACTGGCCGGGGTGCACGCCCAGTGGTACCTGTGGGGAAGCGATGGAAGGGCTGACCCACCGCTCTGGCCAGTTAGCGACCACAGTGTCACCAGTGGCTTTCCTGGGGCCGCTGGGAGCAGCGGCTGGTTTCCATGGATGCAGGTCCCAGCTTACCGACAGGGACGGTGTCCGTGGAGGGTCTGTGCTCAGGGCTAACAGTGTGGACAGTGTCCACGGCAGGACACTGGTCAGGCACCGGGGATGGGAGTGGGTGGAGGTGAGGACCAAGGCCTCAGCCCAGGGACCCGACACTGAGGGACCCACTCCGAGAGGCTCGGGTTTATTTCTGCCCCTCTCCCAAGTCCCCTCATATTGTGATCCCAAGTGAGACACCGCTTTGATTAATAAAGGTAAATCCTTACAACTGTGCAGACTATAGCTCAGTGCCCAAGTTGAGTGTGGGGAGAGCAGAGGAGGAGAAAGGCTGGGACGAGGAGGAGGGGCCCACAGCCCCAGTGCTCACCTGAGCGTGGCCCCGGGCCTGTCGGGGTCGTAGGACAGGGACCCGCTGAGGACCATGGTGGACGAGGGGGTCCTGGGGATGAACAGGTGCGTGCCCTCGGAGATCACGCTGACAGGTGCCCGGGCACGCACCTCCACTCCCACGCAGTAGTTGCTGTGCACGGGACTGCCTCGCACCTGCACCTGGAACGTGGGTGATTGGGCGTCAGTGAGGCAGGCAGGGTGCCCACTGGAGACAGAGGGGCTGGAGTCTGGGAACAGGATGGCCATTGGGGACAGAGGGGCTGGATGACAGGAGCATTTTCCTCTCCATGTCTGTGTTAACATGAAGCTGGGGTTCTGGGTCTGGGGACATAAGGATACCCCAACTATTCCTGGTTTGTAACCTGCTCTGCCGACAGTAAATTTCCCATGTGCTGGATTTTGTTTAGCATACCCTTGTAAAGCTCCCTCTCTAACTCCCAAACACATCATGGCCAAAGGAATGACAGGGATTGAAGAGAACCCTCCTCTGGGACAGGCCAGACCGGGTCCCAGGGTCTCTGAGGCTGACGGGAAGGGAGCAGGAGCTTTGGCAGGCGCACCGCCAGCCGCCGCCCACCTGGGCCAGCGCAGTGTAGTTCCCGGGCTCCAGGAAGTAGTGGGGGACGGTGAGGGTTTGCCTGTGGGTGCTGACGGCAGGAGGCAGAGGCACCGGCCACCCCTCGGAGTCAGTGAGGCTCCAGGCGTAGGAGAGGCCTTGAGAGATGTCACAGAGGATGGCAGCTTCGAAGGTCACGCCCAGGGTCACCGGCTGGGACCGCCACACCTGCGTGGGAGAAAGGTGTCTGCCTGCTCCAGAGGACGTGGTTCAAGACCAGGACTTCCAACTCTGTGTCTGCGGTCACAGTCAGTGAGAACAAAGACTTAACACACTCAACGAGGAAAACCCTTATAAGCATAAATTAATGGGGAAATACCAAAGGAAAAGGTCAATACATTTGATTACATAAAATTTTGAATATAAAAATATGATTTAAAAAAGCAATCAGAGAAAAAGGAAAGTCACTTGCAAAATATATGACAGAGTTAATATTTAAAATCAATAGAAAAATTTCAAAGTTTCCAACAGAAAACCGAGCAACTGATCATTGGAAACAAAAGAAAGTAACTGTATTTCAAACAAGTAATAGAATAAGGATGTATTTCAAGGAATCTTAATATACAGCATTTTGAGGCTCTAGTCTAAGCATGTCAAACTCAAAGGCTAACAACGGGCCAAATAAATGAGGCATGCGGCCCACGGGCTGTGAGATTGACATGCTTGCTCTAGTTTAAGGGCTATAGAACTTGAGACAAATCTGAAAGCTCATAATAAGTGTTATTTCTGATGGTACTACTGGCATTGTTACTCTGAAAGTACTTCACATATTGAGCAGATAAAAGCTGATAAATACTTGCAGAGCTGAAGGGCCTGCAGGGTGGACAGAGCGTTCAGAGACCAGGCTGGAGCGTTCAGAGACAATGTCTCCAGCCCATGGAACAATGGAACAGCACTTTGTGCACGTACAGATCTTGCCCAGTGGGAAGAAGGGCTGCTTTTGAAGATTGCCCATAAAAATGGGACTGGAGCCGAAACCGGTTTGGCTCAGTGGCAGAGCGTCGGTCTGCGGACTGAAAGGTCCCGGGTTAGATTCCGGTCAGGGGCATGTACCTTGGTTGCGGGCACATCCCCGGCAGGGGGTGTGCAAGAGGCAGCTGGTCGATGTTTCTCTCTTTCATCAACATTTCTAGCTCTCTATCTCTCTCCCTTCCTCTCTGTAAAAAATCAATAAAATATATATTTTTTTAAAAATGGGAAAGGACCCATCTACGAGCTGAAATAGGACTTTAAAACACATTGGTATTTGTTGCGAATGATTTTACCTTTGGCTTTCTTTAAGTGACTTTAGTCCTTATTTAAATTACCATACTTTACAATCGTGCCTATTGTTTCTATCCTGAACAAGAAAGTATTCCAGCGTTTGTCACTTAACAGCACAGATTTATGGGCACTAACACAGATGCTCATTCTTAACCCAGGGATAACCACAGACAAACTATGAAATGGCCCCAGGAATTGTGGGGTCTTGGGGCTCAGGACCTGGAGGGAGGACCAATGGAAAGGCCACAGGCTGAGCCTGGCCCTGGGCTTCTCTGTGCTCCCTCTCTCCTTGGCCACATCAGGGTGGGAGGTGCCGACCTGAGACTCAGGCCCAGCGACCGACCTCTGGGCTAGAAAGCCACGGAGAGCTCCTGGCAAATGTAGCCACGTCACAGAGTTCATGTGTGTCTGCCATGTGGGCACTCTTACCTAAAAGAACAAGCTGCTCCAAGTCAGTGCCTCCAGGGGTAAAAGGAATAGAACCAGCCCTATTTCTGTAGCCCACAGCAGGTGCTCACCAAGCAGCTAACCACCTCCTTGCTTTCCATCTCCTGAGCACACTCCAGTTCCTAGCACAGGTTTGTAACAAGCTTGTCAGGGTGCACGGAGCCAAGCCCAGAGTGACAGGCGAACGGAGGGCGGACTCTAAGGCTTGCAGCAGGCGTGTCCCTCCCTGGGGCAGTGACTCCGGGACCTCGGGAGCCTTCCCAGGCGCCCTCATGACCGGCACAGGGGCTGACCTGGAGGAAGCGTCCCTATCGGGCTCCCGGGGAGAAAGGCTGAGGCGACGCGGTCAGTGCCTCAGCCTTACCTGCACCTTCCCGGGCCCCATGTTCTTCACGGGGGGCGGCTGGCAGGGCCTGCGCACCACGAAAAGGCGCTTCCTCAGGGAGACGGTGCTGACGGCATTGAAGGCGACGACCTCAACCGTGAACTCTCCCTCCCTGGAGGAGACAGCACAGACACTAGACACGGATTCCCTGGCCGCGGCCTTCGTCTGTGTGCTCACGGGCAGGAGGCCACCCAGAGGCCACCAGTGCCCAACCCACAGGCGCTGCCCCCAGCACAGGGCGGGACAGGCACCGAACCCCACTGATGGCACCTGCTGTGCGAGGAGCAAGCACCCACAGGGCCATGCTGCCTCTCTCCCAGGAGCCCCCCCACAGCATGGCTAGCCCCCCTGCCCCCTCAGGGACACCCTCAGGTCCCCGGGGGTGGGGACCTCTGGACCTCGTGTGCTGTTTCCTGTCCGGGAGGTGACAGAGCCCACCGCTGGAGGCGAGGCCGGCCGGGGGAGGGAGGGGGGAGGCGGAGGGGCCCAGCTGGGGGAGAGGTAAGACCGGAAGGGTGGCAGTTAGTTCCTGGCCGTAGGCAGGCACTCAGGATGGTGGGGGCCCCCATGGAGGTCCCGGAGCACGAGAAGGCGGGTCCTGCACACCTGCTGTAGACGTGGCTGGTGGAGCTGCTCCCCAGGCCGCCGGCGCCGTCCCCGAAGGCCCAGCGGTAAGCCACGTCGGTGCCGAAGCTGATTCTGCACTGGAAGGTCACGGGGGCGTTCACCAGAGCAGAGGCAGTGGCCACGAGCCCGCTGGCCACCACTCTCCTCTGAGCCTGCACGTGGTGGGGCTCCGAGGCCACGCTGCCCATTCCATTGGAGGCCTGGACCACCACACGGTACCTGTGGGGGGATAGGACGGTCAGGTGGTGACAGACCAGGTCAGAGAGAGAGAGAGAGAGAGAGAGAGAGGGAGAAAGAGAGGGAGAGGAACTCCACCGTTCTCCCAGGAAAGGCAGAGCTGGCGGTCATCTGCAGGAGTGATGGGAGTGTCCAGTGGTTGCTCCCTGAGAAGAGGGTGACACAGTGACCTCCCTCTTTACCACGGAGCACACCAGTCACAGCCATGGGAGCACGCTTAGGCCGTGACGGGCGGAATGGCACCTGCGCCTGGACTGCCTGGTCCCAAGGCCCCACCCTCCGCCGCGGCCTTCAGACCTACGTGTGTGACCGAATCACAGGGAGCCCTCCGTGCGAGGGTGACGCTACATCATGTCAGCGCCAGCTTGGCATCTGCAAACTGCGCTGCACCTGCCACAGAGCCATGGTGAGGACCACTACGCACCACTGGGGGGCGCCGAGCCTTCTCTGGATGCTCCTGCGTCTTGTCCTCACCGGCAGGTCTTCTCCGAAGAACCACGTGAACTCCAGGGGAGTGGTTTCCTTGGTAACGGCCACAAAAGTGATGTCGGTGTCGGTGGCAAACACAGTTCCGTTGGTGTAGACAGAGACAGCTGCGACAGAGGGGGCATGGGGGACCTCAGCGGGCGGCTGGACCTGCTAGGAAGTCCCCACCTTCCCGCGGGGTCACAGCCACTTGGACTCCGGACAGTACACGGAGCAGTGGTGGGCACTGGGGGCCTCAGCCCGAGCTCATCAGGGGACCCGGCCACTCTGCTGACTCCGCATGGAACCGCCCACCTGCTCATCCCTCCAGGTCTGCGGTTCACGGCGAGCAGGGCCCTGGCAGAGCGGACCACAGACCTGGTGCTGCCGTGGCCTCAACCTCAACTGACTGTAGAGGGTTCATTAGGCCTCACTTAAAACAGAAACGTACGCTGCATCCGATACCGCACGGCCATGCTGGACCAGGCCCACCTGCCCCCCACACAGGTCTGCAAGGCGAAGGACACGTTACAGGAGGAAATGGGTGGAAAATGGTGAGAAACTATGGTGCCTGGAAACAAAGTGAAAACAGAGGGAGACGGTCTCAGAGCTGCTTCCCTGTCACACATGCCCTTGTCCCCATCCCTCCATCTTCTCTCCTTCCATTGCAACACATTCAAAATTCAAAGTTTGTGTTTGGAAACAGACAGGCATGGGAAGCATGAACTTTGTCACAACATTTCTCTCAGTAAAATGTTAAGTGTTGTCTGGCTGGTGTTGCTCAGTGGTTAAACATCAACCTAGGAACCAGGAGGTCACAGTTTGATTCCCAGTCAGGGTTGTGGGCTCGATCCCCAGTGGGGGGCATGCAGGTGGCAGCCGGTCAATGATCCTCATCATTCATGTTTTTATCTCTTTCTCTCCCCCTTTTTCCCTGAAACCACTGAAAATATATATTCTTTAAAAGTTACGTGTTTTCTCTCTGGTGAGGGCCCTGCTGGCCGCTGTGTCGGTGCCTTTGAAAGGGTTTGCTCCTGTGTGGGGGGCACACACGGAGCTGTCATGTTTTTGGGGACTTGTGAGGGTGTGGACACCCAGAGCGGGGCTGGGTGCCCAGCTTACTTCTCAGATCCGGGGGGGAGCCCCCGAAGGAGAGCACGTGGTCCCCGAGGACACTGCTGGCGTTCAGGAACACGGACGGGGCCTCGGGGCCCAGCTCCACGTAGTAAGGCCCAAGCCGCACCTCGGCTCCGTGGGACTCGCTGTGAAGGACCGCCTGGAGCGCGTAGACGCCTTCTGCACAGAGGAGCAGGGGCCGCTCAGGGGGTGTGAAGAGCACGCACAGCAGCTGACACTGGCCTGGCCGGGGCGGGGGGCGGGGGGAAGTGGGGCACGACCAGCATGCTCCATCACATGACACACCCGCCACGCTGTTCCTTTCTCCTGTGGGCTCGCTCCCCCTGCTGTGGCTCCGCCCCCACAGCCACAGGGCGCAGCGTGTGGCTTAACACTCTGCTGTCTCAAAACTTAGGTGTTAACAAGGGGGCACGGCAGGTTACAGAGAGGCCCATGCCTCCTGGCTTCACACCGGACGGCGCGAACTGGGTGACCACAGGCCGCCCATGCAGTGGCCGCCACCTCTGCCCAGGCACTGTGTGGACTATGGCAGGTCCTGTCCGCGGACGACTCTCAGGTGCTTGTGCTGGTGTGAAGAAGCCGGCTGGCCGCTGAGGGACACGAGACCCATGACTGAGGTCCCATCGCCTGGGGCAGCCGGCCCCTCCAGGCCGCCCTCTGAGGGGACCGTGAGACAGGAGCTCCCAGTGCAGAGCACCCTGGGCTGTGGCTGTGGGCGGCTGTGACACGGCGGCAGGCAATGACCGTCAGCCACTGCCTAATCCCAGCTCCACCTGTGGGTTTTCATCGCTCATTTGACTCCCAGCTTTGACGTGTTAGGCGACTTCTGACGGGTCCCAGGATGAAGTCCCGAGCTGGGATGAAGCCCCACCTGCCACCCAGCCCCCATGCACACCTGAGGGGCCCCCAGCACACCGAGTCCTCACCCCACTCAGCTGGGCTCCACTTCCTGCCACTAACCTGCCCCCTGGGCCACGCTTCTCTCTCTTTGCAGCCTCCCCCCTCACCCCCATGACTTTGCCTGGGGCTTAACCCCAGAACCTGCCTGGGCCTCCCACTCCAGCCCCCACACTGCTGTCTGCCCTGTCCCCAGACCTCAGCACATTCACAAACCAACCAAGGTGTGCAGCAGGGAAAGCCGAAGAAGCCCGCGGATTTTAGCAATGCTTTCAACGGGCTCTACCCTGCCTGTGCAGGAAGCAAGGCTGGAGCCTTAGCCACCGGACATCAGGACAAGCCCCGCCCCTCTGGCCTCCTGGCCCTGCGAGAGGAGGGCAGGCTGTCTCCCTGGACCTGGGAGGAGGGTGAAGGAGAGAGTGCGGGCAGGGCGGGCAGAGCGCAGCTCCTGGCCTTTGCTGTTAGGATGTGGGAGTGTGACCGCCCACATCTCTCTGGCCAGTGTCCGGCACCATGCCTTAGGCCTCCTCTCCTCAGACTGTCTCCCGCCCATACTCCTGAGCACATACCTCGCCTGTACTGGTGGAAGGTGGTGACAGCCACGTCCCCAGTAGCACGGTGGGTCCTCATCTGAACCCCAGAACCATCCCCGAAGTCCATCACAAGACACAGAGCAGCTTCGGGAGTGATTTGAACCCGGAACCCCAGACCCGGAAGTGCCTGAGCATCAGCATGTGGGAAGCGATGGGCGACAGGATCCGCAGCGTCCTCGAGGCCCAGGGCTGGGACGGCAGTGGCGAGGCACTGAGCGTGGGGCCAGAGCTGCTGGTGCCCAGGCCGGGGCGTGGAGAGGCTGAGGGTGCAGGGAGGTCCGGGAGGAAGGCGGTGGGGGCTGTGGGGAGAGGGCAGAGCCTCAGATCTCAGGACACTGACACATTATCGGAGGAACAGGACACGGCAGGGACCTGCCTCAAGCAAGGTCTGAGGCCTGATCGCGGGCTCACGGTCACTGTTCTCAAAGTGGAGTCCCAGCGCAGCATGAACTAGGACAGACCCTCCCAGCAGCAGAGAACACTTTCAAGGCCTGGGAAATGGTGCGAGCGTCTCAGGGGCGCCACCTGGTGGTCCAGAGCCTGTGCTTGAAGCTGTGGCCATGGCTGCCACTGCCCTGAAGTGCACACGGCAGGCCTGAGAGCATGTGCTCCTGGAGGCAGAGAACCCTAGCAGGGACATGGCCTCCACACCCCTCTCACCCTACCTTCTGGGCAAGACAGCAGACGGTGAAGTCGGGATGCTGGTCTGAGCAGATGTGGCCGCCTTAATGGGGGCCCCGGGGGTGACAGTGGCTGACGTGGCATCCTTCCCGGGAAGCAGCCCAGGGGCCAGGTCCTCGGCAGAGCGCAGTGGCCCCACGGCACAGGAGGGGACCTCCACCTGCAGGCTGCAGGGGCCCGCGGGACAGGTGCACTGGAATTTAGGATAACACCGGTGAGGGTCAGACGGGCGGTGGTGTCTGCGCTGATGCGTGTCCTCAGCCAGCAGCCCGCAGGGCTCCCACAGCCCGGCTCCTGAGCTCAGTGGCTCCAGCGCTGGTGCCGTCCAGGAAGAGGCGGGCATGCCTACCTCCAGGGCAGCTCCTGAGCCCGCTCTCACCCCGAGCCTCAGTCATCAGAACTGGGCACAGCTATGTCCGATGCCCATGCTGCACCCCGCCAGGTGGGTGGAAGTGAGCACTTTTACATTAGCTATAAACCCAAGTCCACAGCCTTGTCCAAAGGACTGGAAGTTCAAAATACGGGTCCCAACAGGCCCGAGGGTCACCTGTGCCCCAGACACCCACCTGGACCAGCTCCCAGAAGGCGCCACTCGACTCCCCAGTGGCACATGTTGGTCGGAGGCGGCAGCCCTGGCCTCCACCGCTCCCGCAGCCTGCGGTCTCCACGGACGGTTCCTGGGGGCCTCTGACCAGGAGGCAGAGGAAGCCTGTCCGCCTCCCTCCCTGGTGCTGCCCTTGGCTGCTGCCGAGAGAGTGAAGGGCACAGCTCAGAGCTCAGCAACCCCACGGACCCCAGAATGCCTCAGGCCACACCCTCTCAGCGAGGACTCCACGTCCAGAGCTCACTCCCAGGGCCGCCCCTGCGCCCTCAGGTGTCAGTGGGGACACTGCCCGAGACCCAGGAGCCGCCACTTCCCGCCCAGAGCCAGCCCAGGGCCCAAGAAACGCGACGGCCCTCCAGGTGCCGGCTGCTGCAGTGACCATGAGTGCAGAGACTCCTGGAGAGATGGCGGGTGTCTCTGAACTCACACACACCACTGCAGCACTCAACCCCTGGGGAGGCAGCGGGGCACGGTGCCAATGTGGGGTGCTCAGTGTCTGGATTCGTATTGCTACAGCACAGGCCAGGCAAGGAGGTCTAGACCAGGGTCTCCTCATCTGCATGTCACCTCAAACAGCAGCTGGCTGACCTCAGTCTGTGAATGGTCCTTTAACCCAGCAACTCTCGCAAAAGCCCCTTTCCCTCCGCTGACATGAAGGTGGAACGTTCCTTTGGGAAGAGACACTGGACTCATACTTGCCTATGAGCCCCCTGACAACTGGCTGCTCGCCTCTCCTGGTCACCGGGAGCTCCGGGGGCTGGCTCCTGGGCCGTGGGCACTGCGGTCTTCCCTGCTGGGGGCCGGTCACCGCGGCGGTGGCCATCCCCTGGAAGACCGTGAGAGGGAGCAGCGCCCTTGTGTCAGGACACGCATCGCACCGTGGACAAAAGGACGCCCAGAGACCCCCTCCTGATCAGAAATGCATTCTACCGCCCTCAGAAGCTGTCTGATCAAGCGTGCTTCACGCAGGGGCCACGTGTCTGCTCGCCGCCATCTCTCCGGGCCTGCAGGACTGCCAAGGCCAGATCCTGTGGACAAGGGCTCGGGGGACGGCTGTGGGCATGCTCGCTGTCCCCACCCCAGCCTCTTTCATGTGGGGTGGCCCCGATCCCTCCCTCTGCCTCCAGACGGTGAGGATCAGTATTCACTCGGAGAAGAAGGGTGTTTTGTGGCTCAGGCGGCAGCCCCTTCAGGAAGTGCGTGCTTTCCTGTCCGCGTCCTGTGCCTACAGGAGGACCACTGCAGACAGAGTCCCCTCTGAGGCCTGAGGTGTCCTCTGACCGGAGGAGGGCATTACACAGTCAGAAGACTGATGGGGAAGTAGGCACAAGGTATGCCACATAAGCGGTTTACAGGTAGCGCAGGCTGGAGATTTGCAAAGGCCTGTGGGTATGCCAAAGACTGTCGGCTCTGGTTGCCCATCTGTGCGTGCTAACAGGCAGCTCCCAGCTGAGGAGGACGGGCTGCATTTCCAGGTGAGCTCCCAGGTATCGACTGCCTGCCCACTGCTCGAGCCACCTGCCCACTGAGCTGGCACCCACCCCACAGGTCAGAGGGACCAGAGGAGGCACCCTGCTCCACCTTTTAACTCCCCCCTGGGGGAGGGCGTGGGGGGGTCCGGACATACTCGGCACGGCCCAGGAGTAAAGTGTGCAAGGCCACACAGTTAACCCGGGAAGACAAGGAGAACTGTCCCTTGTGTCCGCCCCACGTGCTGGCCATAGCCACAGAGCTGCCTGAGCTTAATTCCAAACAAATAAGGTTAAGCCCCGCTGGCGTGGTTCAGTGGCTGAGCATCAACCTGTGAACCAGGAGGTCACAGTGTGATTCCCGGTCAGGGCTCATGGTCAGGTTGCAGGCTCAATTCCCCATGTGGTGGGGCAGCCGATCAGTGATTCTCTCTCATCATTGATGTTTCTATCTCTCTCTCCCTCTCCCTTCCTGTCTGAAACCAATAAAAACATATTAAAACACAGTAAGGTTAAGAGGTTAGGGTTAGTTTCTCCATCACATTGGCCACGTGTCCAGGCTCAGTGTCCGGACACAGAATGACTATCACCAGGGAGTGTCCTGGTGGCTGGCTCTGGGTGGGCGGGCTGAGGGCAACCTGTTGTCCCCACCTGGGGCCTGACCCCATGGTCATCAGCACACAGGACCATGAGCTGCCCCGAAGCAGGACAGCGTCACTTGGAGTTTCCAAGGCTACTCACAGGACAAATATTCTGATGCAATTACTTAAATGGCTTTGAGAATGGCTCCTTTTAGGAAATCCCCACCCAGCTCCTCCTTAGGAAGCAGACTCACCAGGGCGTGCTGGGTGGGGTCCCTGAGGCCTGGATTAAGGGGGTGGGGGCCATTGTGCAGGGCAAAAGCCAGGAGCCTCGGAAGCAAAGCATGCGCCTAGCTAACCACTGTCCTTTGTCTCCACTAAGTTGATGAACAAAGGCCTATTTGGATTTTTTAGCCACAAATTCTGTATTTCAGATTTAATGACCAGTGTTTGGTT
Source organism: Pipistrellus kuhlii (assembly GCF_014108245.1). Lineage (NCBI taxonomy): Eukaryota > Metazoa > Chordata > Mammalia > Chiroptera > Vespertilionidae > Pipistrellus > Pipistrellus kuhlii. Next base: position 249,947 of record NW_023425525.1, read on the forward strand.
CTGCTCCTCCTGACTCCACAAGACACAGTACTTAGGGGACACCAATCAAGAGGAACATTGCTACTTAAGAGCGATAAGAGCCCTCCCGGCACCCAGCCTCCCCATCACTCAGCCTCCCCAGCACCCAGCCCTCCTAGCACCCAGCCTCCCGGCACCCAGCCTCCCCGGCACCCAGCCTCCCCAGCACCCAGCCCTCCCAGCACCCAGCCTAGTGGCACCCAGCCTTCCCAGCACCCAGCCTCCCCAGCACCCAGCCCTCCCGGCACCCAGCCTCCCCAGCACCCAGCCCTCCTGGCACCCAGCCTCCCCGGAACCCAGCCTCCCCAGCACCCAGCCTCCCCAGCACCCAGCCCTCCCGGCACCCAGCCTCCCCGGAACCCAGCCTCCCCAGCACCCAGCCTCCCCAGCACCCAGCCCTCCTGGCACCCAGCCTCTCGGCACCCAGCCTCCCCAGCACTCAGCCTCTCGGCACCCAGCCTCCCCGGCACCCAGCCTCCCCAGCACCCAGCCTCCCCAGCACCCAGCCTCCCCAGCACACAGTCTCCCAAGCACCCAGCCTCCCCGGCACCCAGCCTCCCCGGCACCCAGCCTCCCCGGCCAGCACGCGGAGCAGGCAGTGCCCAGGCACAGTTGGGTCACTAGCTGGGCTCAGGCAAAAACAAGAGGCACTGCCAGATGGTGGCGAGGGTGCACGTACCTTCCTCTGCGCGGCTCCCAGGCCCAGGCGGCAGCAAGCAGAGCAGCGCCAGGGCTGGGACCAGCAGCCTCCTCTCGGGCGCCATGGCTCCTGCTGCCCCGGCACAATCCAGGCGACGCCGTGAGGCCGGGCACTTAAAGGCCTAGCCCTCCCCTGGTCAGCACCTGTGGACAATCAGCCAACTGTGAGTCCCCCCACCAAAACACTCCTCCCCACCCACCCCCACCCCCCAGCGGGGCTGCTTCCCTCACATCAAAGTGTGCTGCGGGTGTTAGTAAGGCCTCCCTCCACGGGGCTCAACACAGCTGCCTAAAGTCAACCTGCTCTCCCCGGTGACGGTGACACAGCGGTGACACGCTGGTGCTCTGCCACACAGGACACCGAGGCCATGTGCGAGGTGGAGGACACACAGACCTGCTGCCCTGGGCTCTGAGGAGCCCTGCCTGGTGCCCTCACAGGTGCTGAATTAACACATGCACCGGGTCCTCTAACCCCCAACCCCACTGGCTTCAGAACAAACCCCCCAGCTCTGTGTTCAAACACCTGTGGTCCCTGGGAGCGAAGGAATGCCTCTGACCCCTACCTGCTCCCTCCGTGCCGCCCCCTCTGCAGACACACTGCTACGGCTCCACCGAAGGACAACGACCATCCAGCACCAACCACTCTCAGCAGGGCCGGGTCTGTGGCACCTGATTTCCCTGGTGCGTCAGGGACGGGAAGTGGCCGTGGCCGCCGCTGGCTGCCCTCACCTCGTCCCAGTGCTAAGCGCAGGGAGCGAGACGCACACTCCGGGAGAAGGTGTTAGTGTCTGCTCATCTGTGTCACTTCAGCCAACCGAAGGAGAAATGGACAGGCCCATGAAACAAGCTTCTCACTACTCCAACTGCTCTGCCGCCTGCAGTGGAGGAACGTATGCAGAATGGACCTTTACATGTAGCCTAATGGGACAACTATTGCCAATATGTAAAGATTATTCTATTCCTTTTGGGAAGCAAGTCACATATGGGGACTTTTATAAGTTGGGACCCACTGTCTGGGAATAGGATGTGATAGATCCTCCCTTTCTCCAGTTGATGGACAGATGTAAACCCCATCTGCGGCCAGACATTCCTGAGCTCTGAACCACAAATCAGCACCTGCCAAATACCCTATACCCCTCCTCCCCATTCCTAAGTCCTCAGGTCCCTAATCACCAATCGGCATGTGCTGAGTGCCCTAAGCCCCGCCCCCTATCCTTAAAGGTGCTGGTACACTGGCGCTAGCTCTCTCCCGCCCCTCTTCGTGGAAGCAGCCGGCAGGGGTACTCTTCCCTCCAATAAAGCCTGCGTGTGTCCTGCCACCCAGTCTCCGGTCTGCCTTCTCTATTTAATCTATCAGGATGCAGGGATGTTTTCTTTAAAAGTTGCAATGGCTTTCTGTGTGGAATGTCTTTTACTGTGTGTTCTAGTTATTGTCTTTTAGCATCTAATAAGTACAATATGAATTGCTTTGATAATTTCACTCTGCCTTATAGAAAGGGACATCTAAGCTGCTGGCCTGCTGGTTTCTGGTGTGTGGGAAACTTTATTCATATATCCCTGCCAACAGCACCGAGGGGCCTTGTTCCTTAGCACGACTGACAGTCTTCAGGCCCCAGAAACATAACTGGGTGCAAACCAGATGAGACCTCCTCACACTGTGGCACCAGACCGCAACGGCCATCTCCCCACGGAGCCCTGCTGACTGCATTGCTTTAAGCATCTTTGTTATGCCAGTGATGGTGGGCCCCTCACGGAGAAGTGACCTGGCTGGCTGGTAGCATGGTGAAAGCTCTGAATGCTACAAATGCGATAAATCAAGAGCTGAGCCAGGTGAGGGGCACAGCTCCAGAGAATTGGGCAGCAATAGATTACTCACTGTTGCAGCATAACCATGACTCGGGAATTTAAAGGAATGTGCTATCTTAATCTTTCTGACAATTCTAGATAGAAAACAACATTCAACAAATTAGGGAAATCATCTCCAAGGTGAAATACAGTTTGTTTTGTGTGTGTGTTTTTTATGGATTTGACTTAATCAACCTAAGTTCCTGGCTACCTAACCTGTCTGGGATGTGGGAATTCTCTTAATTTTTTTCTCCTGTTTATTTTTTGTAGTCTGATAGCTTACTGCTGTATTCAATCACTTCCTATTTTGAGATTCTGCACTCGCTGTGTTCCATCCCCAAGAATTCCTATCGAGGCAAAAGCAAATGCAGTCTGGCAGGATGAGGTTTTTCATCTAAAACAAATCTCATAAACATGAGACGATAGGAACAGCAGTGGGGAATGATAGGGACAGAAATAGAACACTGGGAACTGCTATAACTCTAAGAAATATTAATCATGCTCTGTTAACTGTGATTGTCTTGTTCAGGCACATTCCAGCCTGGCTGGGGAAAAAGCCAGTGAGAGCCCTTGGTCACTGTGACTAGTAGTAAAAAGTAAAAAGCTGGCCAACCTTAATGGCTCTGAATGGTCGGAGCTATCAACTCATTGTTTAGTTGAGATAGTGGTAGTTGAAGCAACTTAAATTTGTTAATCATATGTAAATTTTTGTTGATTTTCTGTTGTTGGAATTTCCTGCCTAAAGGTTGTCTTTATCTAAGAACCTCAATAAAAGGGATGGCAAAAGGCCAGAGCACCTAAGGTCGTCCCCCTGGAGGTGGACTTCAGCCTGGCCCCCCATTTTCCCAAATTAACTCTTTTCTAGCCTCTCTGCATTTTGTGTGCGGCCTTCAGAACACGGACTCTGAAGTGGAATCCTGAACCACGTGGGTCGTGTAGTTAAGGGATTCCCACATCTGGCGCCTTCAATGCCGGACTTATGGAGGAGATGGTATTTTTCGCCTAGAGTGAAGGAGGGGAAAATTCACCGGAAAAAGGTGAGGGAAATTCACCTCACTCAAAAGCCCACAAAACAGGTGCAGAATCCGGATCTGTAAGTAGGGTGGGCACATCTTTTTCAGCCAGGCTAATGGGGAAGAATTAGATTATAAAAAAAGTAAATTTTATTATAGGATTTTGTTTTGTATGCTTAAAGAATGTGGTTTCTTGTTAAAATCTTAGTTTGTATTTGGAATTTAAAATCTGTAATAAGAAGTGAAACTCCACTGCTGAATCGCCTCTGGTGCGGAGAAATTCCAAGGTGGCAGGAGAGGGCAAGGCTATCTGCTCTCCCGCAATGAGATTACTCAATGCTTTGTTTAAAAATTATAAAAGGACTTGCAAATTGGGTGTTATCTTGGCCAAATTGGGTGCTAGTTACTACTTCAGAAAGCAAAAAAAGAAAAAATTGAGATCTTTCTCTATTAAGCATGAAAAAATGTGTGGCCAGATCTGTTGCTAAAATTTCCCCCAAGTAAGCAAGATGTGGGGGAAGGGAGAGACAAGTGGCAATCCAATAAGGAAGAGCACTCTCCCAGTAAGCTAAGGAATGTCGTAATTTGCATTTGAATGGCTACAAACTTCCTCCAAACTCTTGTGGCACTTTTTTTTTTTTTAATTTATTTTTTTTAAGTTTGCTTAATTATATAAATAAAAAAGTAAAGTTTAAATTTGCCTCAAAAAATCTAGAGGGCAGAATTGAAGCTCTTAATTGATTATGTCTTGTATTTTTCTTAGAAATGTTAAGTGTTATTAATCTAGGACACATGTGTCAAACACAAGGCCCGCGGGCCAAATCCGTCCCGCCAGGCCTTGCAATGTGGCCCGCACCGCGCTGTCATCACTGCACTCCGCTGCGTTTCCATCACAATGACAGTTTATGACTGTTCAGTAAACCATTCGGCCCGCGATTTAGGCTGGATTTTAGATTTTGGCCCCTTCTCTGATTGAGTTCGACACCCCTAATCTAGGATATGCATTGCCAAAACCGGTTTTGGCTCAGTGGATAGAGAGACTGGACTGAAAGGTCCCAGGTTCGATTCCGGTTGATAGAGAGAGACTGAAAGGTCCCAGGTTCGATTCCGGTTGAGGGCATGTACATCTCCAGTGGGGGGTGTGCAGGAGGCAGCTGGTCAATGTTTCTCTCATTGATGTTTCTAGCTCTCTATCCCTATGAAATATATCAATGGAAAGTTTTACCTCAAGGAATGGCCAATAGCCCTACTTTGTGTCAAAAATATGTGGCTCACGCTGTTCAGCCTGTAAGGGACAAATACTCCCAATGTTACATTATTCATTACATAGATGACTTGCTCTTAGCAAGCCCACGGGAAGAGCAGACCTTGGCCATGTTTTCCCAATTAGAAGAGGAGCTCCCTAAATGGGGCTTAAGAATTGCTCCAGAGAAGGCACAGAAAGAAACGCCTTATAATATCTGGGAACCATAATTGAAAACCAAAGCATTAGGCCTCAGAAGGTGGAGATAAGAAAAGATTGTCTTAAAACTTTAAATGACTTTCAGAAATTATTAGGGGACATTAACTGGTTAAGACCTTATCTGAAGATCTCTACAGGAGAAATGACAAATTTATTTAGTTTACTTAGAGGCGACTCTAATCTCTCTTCTCCCCGAACTTTAAAAGATGAAGCTAGGAATGAGTTGCTAAGGGTTGAGCAGGCAATTTCCTCAGCCCAAGTAGCACAAGTACAGCCCGAATTACCTTTATTGGGACAAATTATCCCTACTGCAAACAGTCCCACTGGAGTCATCTTTCAAAATAAAAATTCTCCTGTCATTATTGAATGGGTCCACCTAGGGCATCAATCCTCTAAAACTGCAGTTACATATGTAGAAATATTGGCCCAATTAATATTTCAAATTAGAAAATGTTGTAAGCAGCTTAGAGGGGAAGAGCCCCAGTGTATCTACCTCCCCCTCACTGGGAAGCAATTAGAAATTTGCTTCAGACTGATATAAATTAGCAAATTGGGTTAAGTGGATATTCAGGAGAACTTAGCTGTTACCTATTAAAAGATAAATCACTACAATTTTTATGTAATACCTCTATCGTTATACAAAAAAAACATACTAGGCAGGAACCTATTCCTGGAGCTTTAACTCTTTTTACTAATGGGTCATCAAATGGGAAAGCTGCCTCTCCTACAATAAATTCATCAGACCGAATAATACAGTCATACTGACCAGTCATACTTCTGTACAAATAATTGAACTAGAAGCTATTAAGGCTGCACTGCAGGATTTCCAAGGGCCTCTTAATATCGTCTCTGATTCCTTTTAATGCTGCAAACTTAGTGAATAGAATTGAAACTGCCCAGGTGAAATGGCTTAGTGACCGAAGTTTATTTTTACTATTCAAACAAGTTCAGCAGATTGTACAACAGAGACAATATCCTTTTTACATCACTCACATCAGGGCTCATAGTGTATTACCTGGTCCTTTAACAAAAGGAAATGCACAGGCTGATCAACTGGTTGCTTTATTAAAAGAAGCCTTAGAATTTCATCAGCTTTTATATCAGCCTGCCAAAATGTTGTCTAAACAATTCTCAATCACTCGACAACAGGCAAAACAGATTATTAAGGAATGTCCAACTTGCACGTTACATCTACCTCAGTGGCCTAACATAGGAGTCAACCCCAGAGGTTTGGTAAGAGATCATATCTAGCAAATGGATGTAACACATTATAATTCCTTTGGACGCCTTGGGGCGTTACATGTCTCTGTAGATACCTTTTCAAAAGTCTTATGGGTTACTGCATCTACAGGAGAAATGGTAAAACAAGTTATTAATCACTGCCTAGCTGCTTTTGCTGTCATGGAGTTCCAAAAATTATTAAAACTGGTAATGGGCCTGCTTACACAAGCTGTCAATTCCAGGAATTTTATAAAAGGTGGGAAATTCAGCATATTACAGGAATACCATATAATTCCCAAGGACAGGCCATTATTGAACGACAGCATCAGCGGCTAAAATCCCAACTTGAAAAACAAAAAGGGGGATGATGGAGAAATCGCCTGCAGGTAGACTGCACCAAGCCTGAATTACTTTAAATTTTTTCACTTGTGATGATGAAGGAAGGACGCCTATGGAACTACACTGGCGTCAGAATAAAGCAGAAGAAAATGGTCTAGTTAAATGGAAGGATCCTGAATCTGGTTTATGGAAAGGACCTGATCCATTATTAACCTTTGGCAGAGGGTATGCTTGTATATTCCCAGAGAATTTTTCCAAACTCGTGTGGATTCCTGCTAGAAATATTAAACTGCAACAGGGATCCAAGAGAGAAACTAGCCAGACTAATGAGGACTTTGCACCTGGAGCCACACTATGCAGCTGCAGACGATCAACTACCCCAGCTACAGAGGGCAGTGACTCCAAGCAGTCCACTGAAGATGAGCAGGAGGAGGAGGAGCCAGACAGCAAACAACCCAGAGACCATCTGGGGCATGGTAAAAAGGAGACTGTACAGGTGCCTGAGAATGTCTTTCTTGCCATGCTAGCAGTAATCATCTGTATGGTAATATTACCTGGGACAAATGTGGACGTGTTTAGGACTTATGTTCCTGACCCTTCATGGGTAAGAGCCCTTACACTGATCCCTCGCCTAATGTAGTCACCTATAATACCAAACACCTTGGTCATCCAGGAGGAAAATGGGTGGGGTAAGGAAGTATTACACAGGTGTTGCCACCCAGCTTCCCTTTTGTATGACACAATCAAACCACTGCTCCTTTGTGTGTAAAATGAGAGGTTTCTGGCTTGCACCAAAGTAGGTTCACTACTTGCTCCTTGGAGAAGTGCAGGAAATGTAACTAAGACCTTGTCTATACAAAAGAAAATGGACAGCCAGTTTGAAATTGAATTGCAGTGTTTCCCAAACTTCTCTCATGGTGAGAATCACCTGGTGACAATTTTACCTATATGTTAAAATTCTAGTTTAGCACTTCTTAGTTGGGATTCAGGAATCTGTATTTTAACAACTCCACCAGGTGATTCTCACCATGAGAGAAGTTTGGGAAACACTGGCTTAGAGCAAAGAATATCCTTACATGATATTCTACAATGTCATTATAATTTTTGATATTTTACAGCAGCATATTGTACAATTATTCCAAACAAACTTAAAAATCCAATTTTTTGGGTGTTTGGCAGCAATTTAAAAGGACATGAAAGGATTTAATCCCTTCCTGTGTTCCCCAAGATATCAATGCCGGGGCCTAGAAAGCAGGTGAGGGGATCCCAAGGCAGGTGCTGGGCATGGAGGCCTTAGGGGCATAGGCTACCAATGAGACAGAACTGAACCTCACATCACCCTGCTTGGCCCCAGAGGATGGCTGGTTAGCCAAAGTCAGGTAAGATTCCTTAGGGAAGGAACAACCTAAGACAGGCATAGTCGCAGAGGGGCCATCAGGAAAGAAGTTGGCGATCATCAAAGGAGGGGCACAGATCCTCACCCGACCCCAACACTGAGGGGCTTGAACACTCGCCTATTCTGAGGGAGGTCTCCTGTCCCATGGCTGCTTCGTGCTTCCCATGCCTAGCTCAAATCAGGACCCAGGCAAGTGTTCAGAGACTTGGCCCAGCTCAGATTGAGACCCAGGCAACGGAGAAGTGGCTGATGGCAGCTGCCCTATATCTAAATCCAGCCTAAATCCAGGAATGCTCAGGACTTTCTCAAGAATGCAAATAATCCTTTCAATTAATATTTACAGGGTAAACTAAGATTGTTGTTGAAGTATTAAATTTGACAGTAGTCAAGTTTTCAGATTAATTTAAATTGGCTAAATGAATTAAGTGAATATTCAAGAAAATTTAATTGTACAAAAGGCTGTTCCTAAAGTACCGTATTTTCCAGCGTTTAAGAAGACCCCCTAATTTTACAGTTAAAACATAGGTTTAGGCCTATATTCACTGTGTAAGACTACCCCCCACTCCCGAGGCAACACAGTAAAAAGCCTGCTCAGATTGGCCAGAGTCAGAGAGGCGGTCTATTAAAAAAAGAATTGGTGTTGCCTCGGAAGTGGGGGGTAGTCTTATACAGTGAATATAGGCCTAAACCTATGTTTTAACTGTAAAATTAGGGAGTCGTCTTATACGCTGGAAAATACGGTATTAACCAAAATTTCTATTGGTAGTTCATTTCATGGTAAAATTGCTTAACATGCAATAAACCTAAAGCAGTCATATTTTTGTGCAAAAAATTAAAATTTAAAAGGTATCAAAACTGCATTTTCCAAAAGCCTCCTAATAATTCAATAAAAAAAGAGGGAGATAGTGGGAAAATACCATGTAAGGAAAAAATGTCCTGTAAGTAAAGTACATCTAGAAAATTGTTTTTCTTTTGAAAACGAATTTTCATTTGTAATGCTAACAGCAAGACAGCCATGAAAAACACACATGGTATCAAAATAAGTCAAAGGAAAATTGTTTGGGCAAAAAATTAAAAGGATCCCAAGTAGAATTTATAGAAAAGATTCCTTTATTAACTTTTGGTCGAGAATATGTTTGTATATTTTCAGAAAACAACTCCAAGACCATGTGGATTCCTGCAACAGAGAGGAATAGGAATGCTCCAGCCATGAAGACAAGAGGAGAAACAGTCCAGACATGCAAGACGCTGACGACACCTTGCCATGCTAGCAGTCAGCAGCTGTGTCCAGGACCAATGCAGAGATGGTCGGACCTGCATCGCCACCGTTTGTCCACCATCCAGATATCATTGCTGACATGTACACATGAGGAACTATTGGACATTGAAACTTGGGACTCAGCCGAAACCGGTTTGGCTCAATGGTAGAGTGTCAGTCTGACTGAAAGGTCCCGGGTTCGATTCTGGTCAACGGCATGTACATTGGTCGCAGGCACATCCCCAGTGGGGGGTGTGCAGGAGGCAGCTGGTCAATGTTTCTCTCTCATCGATGTTTCTAGCCCTCTATCTCTCCCCCTTCCTCTCTGTAAAAAATCAATAAAATAAAATAAAAAAAACTTGGACTCAGAACTTTTGGACATTGAAAATGGGACTGAAACATTTTTTGTTCTTATGTTTATTTCTGGTCTGTAAATGAAAGATTTTTAAAAGGAAGAAATTGGGGGGAGATGCTGGAAACTGAACATTGTCACTAGTAGTTAAATGTAAAAAGAGCTGGCCAACCTTAATGGCTCTGAATGGTCAGAGCTATCAACTCATTGTTTAGTTGAGATAAGTGGTAGTTGAAACAACTGTATTATTTTTTATTTTTTTAATATTTATTTTTATTGATATAGAGGAAGGGAGAGGAAGAGAAACATCAATAATAGAATCATTGCTTAGCTGCCTCCTGCATAACCCCTACTGGGGATTAATCCTGCAATCCAAGCATATACCCTTGACTGGAATTGAACCCAGGGCCTTTCAGTCCACAGGCCGATGCTCTATTCACTGAGCCAAACAGGCTAGGGCTGAAGCAACTTTAATTTGTTAATCATATGTAAATTCTTAATTTTCTGTTGTTGGAATTTCCTGCATAAAGAATGTCTTTATCTCAGAACCTCAATAAAAGGGATGGCAAAAGGCCAGAGCACTGGGTAGTCTTCCCCCTAGAGGTGGACTCCCACCTGGCTCCCCATTTTCCCAAATTAACTCTTTTCTAGCCTCTCTGCATTTTGTGTGCGGCCTTCTCCAGAACGCGGACTCTGAAGTAGAATCCTGAACCAGGCGGGTCGTGTTAAGAGATCCCACAGTCACCTGGTTGATGGCACTTGGGAGCTCCCCCGGAAATGCGGTCCATCCTCCCCATCCCAGAGCTGCCTGTATCGTGGAAAGATGAACAGCCCTGTTGCAGAAATTGGAGCCCTTTGCATACCTCCCGCCTGCATTACCTGCAAACTGCCCAATGTGTCATACCCTTTTGCCTACTTCCCCATGTAATCCTCATCCTTCTCCCAATATAAGCAGCTGGCTTATGGCAGGGGTAGAGCAGATGTTTGTGGATGACCTGCTGCTCTCCCATACTGTCAGCAGAACTGGAATAAATGCTCACATATGATTCAACCCTGTCTCTGCTTAATTGGCTCAAGCAGTGACAGGTAGTGAAGACCCATTGATTGCCCAGTTATAATAATATGAAGTAACATGTTTATTCAACTATTTCATTAATTTAATTTCTAGTTAAACTATCATAAAGGAAAAAATAAGGGAAATGTACAGAATTTGTGCTGCTGTGAGGACAGGGACAAATGATGAGCACATCGCCCATGCCTCTCCGGTCATGGAACGGCCTCGGGGCTCCATGCAGCTGGCAGTGCTAGGACATGGCCGGGATGAAGTACTGCAGGGACACATCCTCATGGAGCAGGTCAAAGTGCACCATCTTGTGACTCACAACATCTGGGGACAGAAGACACCGTCACTATGGAGCCTCCATGCACAGGGCTGCTCCCTGAATCCTGGACCCACTGAAGGAGAAATCTGCTCCAGGAACACCAGCCCCCACAGGGATGGTCTACGAAGGCAAGGCCACGCACTGCCCGGTGAAGGGCAAACACGCCGAGGCACAGGCAGATGGAGCACCCAGAAGGAGTGATGACAGTAACAGAACCCAGCAGCCAGGACCCATGACCACAACATGTGGGAGACAGAAGCACTTCCCAGCAAGGTACGTGTCCTTTCAGGGGCTGTGTTATCCACAGCCAAGTAGACAAGGCAGCCCTTCCTCAGGCACAGGGAATGGGCACGCTGCTGAGGCACAGGGAATGCGCACGCTGCTCAGGCACAGGGAATGCGCACACTGCTGAGAATGGGCCAAGCAGAGCCACGGGAGGGGTTGAGAGGACACAGGCTTCAGGTTGAGATACAGGAAGAAACAGAGGCATGGTGAGGGGAACCTAAATCAAGCCAGATGGTGTCAGGGCTCCACCTATGTCAGGCCAGGTGTCAGGTCAGATTAACAGGACAGTCAGCACATTCTTCCACAGCCCCTCTCTGGGTGCAGAGACCATGCTAACGCCTGGGGAGACAGCACAGACCCACCTCTGTCACCTCTGAACCCAGGCCCCCAATCATCCCCGGCCCTGGAAAATCAGAGGCCTCTGACCAAGCTGCCCTGCATTTACGAGACCACACACCAGCTGAGAGGCCACAGGTGACTCAAGCACAGGAAACGTGCAAACCAATGCATGCACACTCACTGCAGATGCCCCTGGTGGGGTTCACTTGTTGTCCAGCAAGAAACTGCAGGAACTTCCTGATGTCCACCTGCACCTCCGCCATCTGCTCGGGGCTGCGGTCCTCAGACTCGTTTTCAGAGGCTAAAATGACAGGAACATCTAGATGTAAAAGAAGACTGTTTGCTTAAATAAATGAGCTGCATTCCCTTATGTTACATACTGGACAAATCGTGCAAGATGGAAATAGGACCCTTTGTTAAGCAAGAATTTATTAAATCCTGACTCTGAAATACTATGTCAATTTCCAGGAAATCTTCATTCCCAGGCCTTGAAACATGACCTAAACTCCCTTTAAGTCAAGGGAGACGACATCCCTCAGTGCACATGAACAGTCAATGCTTCATATGCTTATGTGGGTTAATCAAGGCCTCCTTCCAGAGTGGAAAACCCTCTTTCTTGTTTATTAAAACGAACAAAATGAGTCAGACCAGAGTAAGTCCTCTCCCTCAGCATTACCAAAGCGTTGACCACATGGGCCTCCCTCTCCCCACAGCACCCTTCCACTGTGAAGGCCCAGCCCCACAGCAACGCTAGAATGTGCATAGCAACCCTGGGTGACACATGCCCATTCTGAGAGTGGCCTGTTTGGGACACAGGCGAGACTGAAGGGCTTTAGGTCACCAGCAAACGCATCCCCAGGTCCTTGGCTTCTCTCCCTCCCCTGCCCCACCCACACAGTAATGCAGCACAGGCTCCAGTCCATGCATCAGCCGTTGTCCACACTCACTGTATTGATTCCGTGGGCCCGATCACCTCGCCTGACACAGGCCATCCGCGCGCCTGAGAAAAGTCTGCATTTGCTAATCTATGTCTGTAAGTGTTAGAGAGACCCAAGTAGGAGAAAAGGAGAAATGCCACCTACCTTTCTAACTGTGCTCCAGGTGGGAACTTGCAATCTTTAGTAGCAGAAACAGGGATTTCAGAGCTGGGATGGCTCCAGGTTTCCAGACCCTGAGCCCACCCTCCAGCCAGGCACACGCATGCCCAGGGCACCCGTCTCTCCACAAACCGCCCATCACAGCAGCACGTACGCCAACCTGTCGCCTGTCTCCCCAAGCATAAAACAGGCACCGGAATTTAAACTCTTCCCATTTATTCAGAGGCCTCGTAAGGTGTGAAACAATTTTTCAGAAGCAAAACACAAACTACCAGAAAACCTACCTGATGGCGGATTCCCAAGATCTTTAAAATGAGTTGTAACAGACACTAGTTCCGATTCTATTTTCAAGTTCAAGTCTCCATTGAGGTTTGCTTCAATAATCTGCAAGTGGAGTATTTCACAGTCTTAAAAAAGAAAGGGAAAGCAAAAAAAATAAAGTAAAATCCACCACAAACATCAGCTTCCATACCAGGTGACGAGGGAGCCTACAAACCCAGCACCCTCCAGACAGCACGGGACATTGGCAACAGAGAGGACAGGCCAGAGGATCCAGGACTCGGAAAACCCCGTAGGAAGCAGCCCTCAGAGTGGAGAACTCGGCAGGGACAGGTGAACAGGCCAGGGAGGCTGGCTCTCTCACAGTAGTCACACTGTAGGGGGACGGCACCCTGGATTATGAGAGGAGGGAACGAGGCAGTGGGCTCAGAGGCCCCGCAGGGGAGGCTCCGAGTGCTCTGGGCCTCTGTCCGGGCCTCTGCTGGCTCAGCCCTGCACACAGAGACTCATCGGTCCTGAGACGGCTGCCTTGCCTCTCTCTGGCTGCCCTGCCTCTCTCAGGCTCGGAATCTCTCCTGAGTCCCCAGAGGAAGCCTGCAGCCTGATAACAGCCGGACAGTAGGCAGGCATGGGAGCATATGACACCAGGCTCTCACTGCTTCGCCCAAAGCCAGCTGTAAATTACAATGAGCTGAGACTAAGCCATGAGAGAAAATTACCCTTAAGTGGACACAACTGTAGATGAAATGGCCCATAGCATTTCCTAGGCTTCAGAAAAACTCTGCAATTCCAAAGACCTCTAAAAGCCAACTTTCACTCCAGGACCTGGCCAGCTCGTGGACAGCCCACTGAGTGAGTCCCACAGGTGGCTGGACACTGAGACACTGGGTTTCCCTTTCCCAAGAGCCAGCAGGTCAGCAGGGTCGAGACACCAACAGGGAACTTATCGGGTAGCACCGAGCGGCTCAGAGGGTCTGAAGGACTCCTGGCAACGGGGGAAGGTCTGGGAGCTAAGTGCTTTCCAGGGCGATATGGGGAGACAGGCCCGGGAAAGAGCTGGTCCTGCAGGGAGGGTGTGGCCATGATAAGGACGAGGACTGGCAGAGGATGAAGGTCAAAAGCTTATGCTTCATTAGGCGGACAGTGGTTTTAAAGCTTCAGGGTATGTGACAGGTGCTCTGGTGGAGTGGAGGAAGAACGCAGGAGAACCAGCTGACACTGAGGCTCCTCCCCACAATGCCCCGCTGCCCTGCGGTGCCATGTCCCCGCCGCAGTGGACCACAAAGACCATCAGAACAGCAACGTGCCAGCTACTTGGCATGAATGAGAGTGAACACTGTGGCCTGGACTCACGGGGCACTCAGCTCACTGCCAAAACCAGCACCTCATAAACACACAGGCCTTTGCAGACGTGCCATGTTCTCTCCAGAACGGCTGAACATGCTGACTTTAAGTATAAACACAGGCCCGAGGGCAGATGTGAACACTCCCCCAGGAGCCCCTGGAGAGCACTCGGGCAGGCCTCCCAGGCACCCGGGAAGCTGGAGCTCTCAGCCATGGCGATGAGGGGGCCCCGTGTGCCGAGTGTCAGGCAGGCAGGCATGCAGCCCACGCAAACACTTCAGAGCTCTTATCTAGAGAAGTTGTGACTTACAAGTTGATTGCTGATATTTTTCATTTTTTCCACAACGCTCTTCATCGTCTTCAAGACCGGCATATAAATACTAACCTACAAGCCCAATGAGAAAACCAGAACATGAGAATGTCAGTAGAGCCAAGTGCTGGCAGGTGCCCGCTCACTACCTAGGTTTGGAATGCGTGTAAACTTAAAAGCTCCAGAATCCTAGGTTTCTTAACTGTCTGAATAGAATTCTTTTTAAAATATAAAAATAAAAATAATCAGAATTTCACTAACTCATTCCTGCCTCTGATTACCTCAGCAACCAGGTCACTATGGCACTTCTGGTTCCAGGACTGCGCCTGCAGCTAGAGGCCCAGGGACATGGCGGTCCTCAGAGGGGTGCCCAAGACTCGGGCCTTTCCACCCAAGAAAGCCAGGAGGGAGTGCCTGCACCAGCGTCAGATGGTTCCCACCGTGCCTGGTGCACTGGTTGCTTCCCAGGAGGGTGAGTGCCCTCTAGTAAAATTCCATTTCTATCATCGCTCCTTCAATAAGTTGTGAGCAGGAGGCAAAGGACCCTGGGACATCACCTATTTCCCTGCCCTGGGACTCCATCAGCATCAGCGGAGCTGAAGGAGCCTCCCAGCCCGGACATCACTCCTTATGTGACATGGAAACATCCCCTCTGTGAAACCCAAACTGGTGCCTGAGGCCACCACTCCTGACAGAAACACAAGGGGCTTGCTCAGTGCAGTCTAGTTGTACATGCTGTCACTGGGCGGACATTCCCTGTCCACCAGCAGCATTCGGCATCCCGGCCACATGCCGTGCTGTTTTAGGGTCTTTATGGCAACAACCAAAGGCACATGTTCCATTCTTCCTGGAAAAAATGAGTATCATTTCGAATAAAACAGACTGCAAAGCCCGTAGCTAAATCAGGGAATTCAAATGACTGCGGCATCACTCACATCAGAGTCTGGGACTGCCGGTTCCTGTAAATTCTTCCACAGTTTCCTGGGAATAACCTTTACGGGGATGTCGTGGGTCACCATGCGACTGCTGCTCGACACAGACACCTGCCAAGGAACAACCAGAATGAAGGGCGACAAGGAATCTAACACACAGGTCAACGGGGCATTCTCAGTTCTTCCCGGAAACCCTTCCCACACGCCATGTGTGCTCAAGGTCATGAGGGGCACACATGCCCGGCTGGCCCTCCCTCGGGCTGCAACCCCAGAGGCCCTGCTGCAGCCACTGCCATCGGGGCTGGGCACCCTCCTCACCAGCTCTATGGAGACTGTCAGGCAGGGGAAGTGCTTGTTGGTCAGCTTGACCTTCAAGGCCCTGGCATTCTGCGCGGTTTTCAAGGCCCGAGAGAGGTTCTCGGCCGTGAGCTCTACGTAGATCTCATTGTTCTCCTCGGAGACCCCTTCCATCTGGAACTCGCTGAAGAAGTTCTCCTGGGGTGGGCACGGGACGCAGGGTCAGGGGGCCACCGGTGCCCTCTGGGCGGGAGGGGGGGAGGGCAGGTCGCTCACCTGGGGCAGCTCGCACCACATGCTGACCCCACCGCCAGCCGCGGAGTCGGCCAGGATGAAGTTGAGCGTGTGCGGGCGGATGCGCAGGGTGCAGGTGCGGGCGAGCTTGGCCACCATGCAGCTGACGCCTGCGGGGAGCACGGGTCACTGTGCGGGTCCCCGTGCGGGACCTGAAGGCCAGCGCGGGGGCCACGGGGCCAGGCCGGCCTCCGGTCACCCGGCAACAGGCTGAGGACACCGGGCTCCCGGGTCACGTGGAGCCTCCGCTCGCTCCCCCTGGGCCGCAGCTCGGCCTCCAGAAAACCGCCTGTGCTGTTAGGGCGCCAGGGGCCCAGTCAGGGCCCCAACCACCTGGGGCACCACTGCCCAAGGCCCGCCCCTCGGCCCCGCCCTCTCCTTCAGCCCCTCGGCCCCTGAGCCCCTTGGCCCCGCCCCTCAGACCGGCCCCCCTCACCCCTAACCCCTCAGCCCAGGCCACGCCCCTCAGTCCCACCCCCGCCCTCAGCCCCGCCCCTCAGACCGGCCACCGTCAGCCCTGAGCCCCTCAGCCCCAGACCCCTCGGCCCCGCCCCTCAGTCCCTCAGTCCCTCAGTCCCAGGCCCCTCAGCCTCGTTCCCCTCAGCTCCGCGCCCCTCAGCACTGAGCCCCTCAGCCTTCCCCCCCACCAACCCCTCAGCCCCTCAGCGCCAGACCCCTCAGCCCCTCAGCGCCCGGTCCGTCAGTCCCTCAGCGCCAGACCCCTCAGCCCCTCAGCGCCCGGTCCCTCAGCCCCTCAGCGCCCGGTCCCTCAGCCCCTCAACGCCAGACCCCTCAGCCCCGCACTCTCGGCTCCAGGGAAGCCCTCCGCGCCTCTCCGCCGTCGGCCCGCCCTCCCCTCGCTCCCTCCACACCCCGGGCGGCCGCGACCCGCTCACGCGTGAAGTGGTTCAGACAGGCGGCGTCCGCAATCTTAGCGCGAAACTTCATGGCGCGACGGCACCGGTCTGGGAGGCCGGCCAGCGGCCGACAGAAACCCGCCCTCAGCGGTCCGTGCCCCAGCTTCCGGCCCTCCGCGTCCCTGCTCAGCTTCCGGCCCCAGCGTCCCTCCACAGCGTCCCCCGGAAACGCCGCCCGCGCCCCTTGGTTCCGCCCGGGTGGGGAGGCAGGCCGGTCTGGCCTTAGAACGCGGGATCCTCAGCGCCTCCCCCCCCCTCCCTCCGTGTGAGAAGTGGTTCTAGGGATAAAGAACGTTCACACCGACTGCCGCTTCTTTTTTAAATATGTTTTTATTTACTTCAGTGAGGCAGAGAGGAAGAGAAACATCCATGATGAGAATCACGGATCAGCTGCCTCCTGCACGCCCCACACCGGGGATGGAGCCTGCGACCCGGGCCTGTGCCCTGACCGGGAACCAAACTGACCTCCTGGTTCATAGGTTCACACTCAACTACTGAGCCACACCAGCTGGGCCTATTGACACTTTTATTAAAACATTAAAAATAAAACCAATGCTTCATTTGTAAAGGATTAAATATAATGATGCTCAGATGCACACATCTGCTGCAGAACAGCTTTAGATTCCACTCAGCCCTGTAGCCACCCTGAATTAGGGTTTTAAATTTAAGATTTTAAGGGTGATAAACACAGAATTTTAAAGAACAGTGATGTTACGTGATAATTCTGCAATTTGTCTCATGATGAATTTCACTGGATCTTGTTAAAATTCTTACAGCATAAATAATAGAAATGATGTAGACTTTAAAAAATAAAACAAGCCCCAGTTGGTTTGGCTAGGGAAGAGAATATTTGCCTGTAGACTGAAGGGTTCGATTCTGGTCTAGGGCACGTACTTTGGTTGCAGGCTCATCCCCAGCCCTGGTTGGGGCGTGTGTGAGGCAACCAATCAATGTGTCTCTCTCTCATGGATGTTTCTCGCTGTCTCTCCCCCTCCCTTCCACTCTCTAAAATTCTATGGGGGGAAAAATCAAATAAAATTCAATGGAAAAATATCCTCAGATGAGGATTAACAAAAAACAAAAACAAAACAAAAAAAAAACATTGAATAATACATCTTTTTCTAGACAAATTTATTTGTTAATGTTCCAACAACATGATTCATCCTCACAAACTAAACCATCACAAGGAGATTGAAACCACTTTGACAGTTTTTATTAGTAAAATTCATTCACTTTTTACTGGCAAGTTTGAACCCACTATTCGATTCCTACGAGTGCAGTAAGTCTAAGGAAGGAAGAACACGAGTATTCTGACTCGTGGTCATGGCCGTCGGCAGCAGACCTCTAGCTGTGGCCCTCGGGGCTGCCGTGGACCCTGAATCTGTATAAGCACGTGTACTTCGTATGTCCCCAGTTGCTGAGGATTGTAAGTTTCACACATAATAAGGGCTCAGACACTACATGCTGGGAAAAAGAAGAAAAGAAAATTAATGCCTTATCAAGAAATCCATCTCAAAGGGACGTAAGGAACCCAGTTGTAATGGATTGAACACCTTCCTGCCTTAAGTGCAATCACACAGGCTCTAACAGATGAGAAGTGAGCTGCTGTGAATGAAGAGCTCCTGAGAAGACAAACGCAAGCAAGGAGAGGACAAGGTGGCCTGGACAGCCACGAGCTCCCACAGCCCCAGCCACTGCCACACCCCACCGTGCTGCCTGCTGGCCACTCCACGTGGGAGACACACAGACGTTCAATCAAATATGAAACTCCACAGGTGCATTCATTTCTAACATTGCTTCCTCCCCATTGGCCAAGCAGGGCCCTGAAACCCTTGTTTTATATGGTGGGAGATGCCCTCTCATCTCATTATTCCCTGTGCCTAATGAGAAGCAATGGGATTTTTATTTCATGTTAGAGGCCCAATGCACAAAATTCATGTACTGGGGATGGGCGGGGGAAGGTGCCTCAGCCCAGCCTGCACACTCTCCCAGGCTGGGACCCCTCAGGAGATGTCTACTTGCCGGCTTGGGCCCAGTCCCCGGGGTGTGAGCTGGCAGTCAGATATCCCTCTTGCAGTCCAGGGCTCTCGCATCCTGGGACCCCTTGCTCCTTATTGCCCACCTGCAGCGGAGGCAGGAGAGGCTCTGGCCACCACCACTGCTGAGTGGTGCTCCCCCTGCCGGATCTCACTGACCACCAGGGGGCAGCTCCTGTGTTGAGCATCTGCCCCCTGGTGTCAGTGGGCGTCATAGCGATCAGTCATTCCTCAGGTCCTTCCATTGTTCAGTCAATTTGCATGTTAGGGTTTTATTATATAGGATGCCTTAAAGACCTTCAGGTTAACAGCTGGTATTTTCCTTTCTTTTTAAAAATATGTTTTTATTGACATCAGAGAGGAAGGGAGAAGGAAAGAGAGAGAGAAACATCCATGATTAGAGAGAATCATGGATTGGCTGCCTCCTGCCTGCCTCAAACTGGGGATCTACCCCACAACCTGGGCATGTGCCTGACCAGGAATCAGACTGTGACCTCCTGGTCCAGAGGTCATCGCTCAGTCATTGAGCCTTACTGGCCAGGCATAACAGCTGATATTTTTCCCCATTGGGTGAGGAAGGAAAGTTTACCTGTCTTATCTGGTATTAAGTATTTATTCTCTCTCCCTCTGACTTCCTTTTTTGCCTCTAACACATCACACAGAAGGTGAGACAGTGACTATCTAACCTAATAGTTTCAAGAGAACCAAACAAAGTAAGGTAAGGGTGAAGAAGGTGGATATACATTTATACACATAAACTCTAATATGCAAATAGACCAAACAGCAGAACAACCAAACAACTGACCAACTGGTCACTATGACGTGCACTGACCACCAGAGGGCGTGGGTGGAACATGCTGGGCATCAGCAGCAGGTGGCAGAGCATGGAACATGGTGGGTATCAGCTGCAATGGGATGGTGAAGCAGGTGAGCAGGGGCCCCTGACCAAGGCAGGGCACTGGTCACTATCATCGGGGCGAGCCTCTGGTGGTTACTGAAAATTCTTTGCTCCCGTGCCCTGCGGCCCTGCCCAGTGCTCGCACCTGCTACCAGGAGCACCCACACCAGTGCCCGGTGCTGGCCCCATCACTCCGCACCGTCAGCGGGTGCGAGTGGTGGTGGTGGGCACGGGGCTGCCAGCAGAGAAGGACCAGGGGGCATGGCCGGAGGGGCTGTGGGGGCGTGGAGGAGGGGCCGAGACCGCCCCTGTACCCATCACAGCCTCTCAGCCTACAGTTCCTTTCAACGTGCACGGATTTGTGCACTGGGCCCCGTGTGTGTGTGTGTGTGTGTGTGTGTGTGTGTGTGTGTGGTGTGTGTGTGTGTGTGTGTGTGTGTTTAAAGTGGTAGCCAATGAAGATAAGTAGGCTTAGAGCCCAGTTTGGCATTTGCCTGTCTTCTGCATTACAATGTGCTAAGCATCTAGAGCTGAGCGCCGCGGTCAGGTGCGCTTGCTTACCTTCCGCTTTGGTCACAGCTGGCACCACTTTGCATACTGCAATCGCCCCGCCCCTCCCAGGGACTGAGCCAGGTGCAGCCCAATCCCAGTGCTCCTTGCCTGCAGCTGAAATGTCTGTACGGTGGTTCCGGTTTTGTTATACACAAACTGACCCAGGGCGATCTCTTCTCCTTCACACTCTTCTGAGATGCCCTGCGGAGAGAGGGGTAGACACGGGGCTGCAAGGCATGGAGTCTCCACCCCCGTACACAGGGCAGCTGTGCGGCCAAGTAGCAACCCTTCTCCAGGGGCCAGCAGCACTGGGCAGCTAGCCAAACAGGTGGAAACCACACAGAGGCCCATCAAATGATGAACGGATAAGTAAGATGCAACTTCAAAAGCAAAATATTGGCATGTTATATATAGGTCAGTGGTCCGCAAACTCATTAGTCAACAGAGCCAAATATCAATAGGACAACGATTGAAATTTCTTTTGAAAGCCGAAAACTGACTTCTGCACCTGGGCCACGAAGTTTCAATTGCACTGTATGTGTGCGCCCGCTCATGGTATTTTGTGGAAGAGCCACACTCAAGGGGCCAAAGAGCCACATGTGGCTCACAAGCCACAATTCGCCGACCACTGACATAGGTGAACCTTATAACATGATACCAAGTGAAAGAAGCCGTTCACCAGAGACCACACAGGTGATCCCATTTATATGACGTGTCCAGAAGGCCAGTCTATGGAGACACAGTGGATTGGTGGCTGCCCAGGGCTGGGGGACAGAGGGAGGGGGTGGCGGGAGGTGGCAGCTACAAGGTACAGGGTTTCTTTGTGGAATGACGAAAGTATGTTCAAATTTATCGTGGCGATGGGTATCTACATCTGTGCTTATACCAAAGCCACTGACTTGTCTGTGTGTGAGAAGGGCATTTTAAATGGATGAATGATGTGGGTGTGAATTATGTCTCATCAATAAAGACACAAACATTGAGGCTGGGGAGCCAGGGAAGAGAGCTAACCATTTTCCACCAGAGAACCTCAGTAGGCAACAACCAAACCTGAAAAGTCAAGAAATTAGGAAAAGCAAAGATGAAGGCAAGAATCTAAATAATCATTTTCAGCGAAAATGGTTGCAAGTGGAAGCTTCCAGAGAGTACACGTTGGGGGCAGAAGTGGGACAAGGACACACGGTGCTGTGTTATAAGCATGTGGAAATGGCGATGTTTTCATGGCACACGCCTGACTGACGAGAGTAAAATTAGGTGACAGAGACCACCTGGCCCACCCCTCTCGCTGCGTAGGTGACAAAGCAGAGCGTGGGGAAGACGGGACTTGGTCACAGTGACACAGATGGTCAGCCGCACAGCTCAGACCCCGGCTCCTGCTTCCTGGCTCCCCACCTCTGCCCTCCCCCTGTCCGGACGGAGATGCGGGAAGATTCTCACGTGGACAGAAAACTCCTTGGGGGCGCTGGAGATGCTCCCCGAGGGAGACACCTTCTCGGAGATGTGCTCCATGGTCACGGCGGTGGGAATGATCTTCCCGGCGAGCTTGATCAGGGCGTGGCCCTGGGAACCTGGGAAGGCCCAGCACCTTCCGGGGTGAACATCCGGCTGGAAAAGAGACAGCTCACAAATCCACCCACAGGACTGGCCAGCCGACCACTACTGGCCACAGGTCTCTCTTGTGCCGATACCCTAACGCAGCAGTCGCCAACGGGCGGCCTGCAGACCACTGGGGAGGTCCCAAAGGTTGGCGACCGCTGTTCTGAAGGCCCTGCGTGGGGTGTGTGTCCAACAGGAGAACTTTAGACCCCTGCAGGGTTTGCTGTCTTTCCCGCTCACGTTATGCTTCTGTCTGTTAGAGCCCTTTGTTATGTGAGAATCTTTTCTTTCAGTGTTCGAACTGGACTAGAAGCTACTAGAAGGCAGTTAGTTGGTATGAGAGGTGATGAGAGGAGATAGTGATGACGGTGGTGGTGGTGGTGAGGGTGGAGGTGGTGATGATGGTGATGGTGATGGTGGTGGCAGTGGTGAGGGTGAGGATGGTGATGGTGGTGGTGGTGATGGTGATGGTGGTGGTGGTGGTGAGGGTGAGAATGGTGATGGTGGTGGTGGTGGTGGTGGTGAGGGTGATGGTGATGGTGGTGATGGTGAGGGTGAGGATGGTGATGGTGGTGGTGGTGGTGGTGGTGATGGTGATGGTGGTGGCGGTGGTGAGGGTGAGGGTGGTGGTGGTGGTGGTGGTGATGATGATGATGGTGATGGTGGTGGGGGTGGCGAGGATGGTGACGATGGTGGTGGTGGTGGTGGTGGTAGTGATGGAGATGTTTATGGTGGTGATGATTAGAATGGTCTGGTCCTGGTGTTGAGGGAAATAATTTCCAGCTCCAGGCTCTTCTGGGATGAGACTCACAGGCTTGCCCCGCAGGTGTTTGTGTGCTGGAGACTGCCTTCAGGTGTGCAGGCTCTCATAAGAGAGCTCTGCCACCTAGTGCTCCCAGCTCCTTCAGAAGTGAAATGTTGGTGGGAATTCCATCTGAAAGTCCTGTTACTATTGGACTCCCTGAGAACGGGCGGGCCTGGAAGCTCGTAGGCCAGCACAGCACCTAGGGGCACAGACCCGCAACAAACGTGCTGCCACTGAACGTGGTGATGGAAAGGGAGCCATGGAAGCCACGTAAAGAGGCAGTCTGTGTCTGTCCATGTGAGAGGTACATGATCTAATTTACTGATCATCAAATACATTAGTGATTAATCAATCATAGGAACAAATTCATGTAATCTGATGACTATGAACACACAAGGAGGTAGGTTCAGGTTCTGTGACAAGTTCAGAGTTGTTCCCATTTCAGGCATTAATGCTTTAATGAAAAAAATATGAACAAAATTCTAAAATACGAACAGGTTACTCGTAGTCTAGCTCTTACCTGAAGGATGCTGTCTGGAGGCATTTCATAATTTAAGAACCCGATCCCATGCCAGTACAGTTTTGCTTTATCACTTTTATAACTTTCCGAGGTCCGGGCTTCAATGATGGAGGCGCCTAAAATGATCAAATAGTTTTTAAAGTAAAACGTTAAAAAAGTCAAAGCACCTGTGTGGGTTTTAACACTGTCGCTGGGAAATGAGGCCTGGGCCGGGTATGGTGTAGTTTCACAGCATTTTGGAAACTGCTCCTGTGACCCAGCACGGACCTCCAAGGCACGGCTTTGCAGAGGGCACTGCTGTGTGGCTGGCTGTCACCCAGAGCCACACGGACCCTGTGTAACAGCTCCCGTGGCCGGTGAGCTCTCACGTGGCAGATGGGCTTTATGCCCAGGTATTTTATGTGCTGTTTTTTTTTTTTTAATAACTTGTGAAAAATATGGTTTTTGTCTTTTTAAACATGTTTTTTACTGTTGCTGGTACCACAGATATCTCCCACCCCTGCCTTTACCCTCTTCCTCCAAGAATGCTGTTGCTAATTTTTCTTTCTTTTCCCCATCTTTTATGGCCAATATCTGAAGTGTGTGCAGAGAATGTAACTGAACCGTATAGACTACTGCTAGTGGATCTTCTGGTGATTTCAGCGCACAAGTGTGAAGGGTTGTACCACCCGTGGTATGAGCCTGCGCGCTGCCCGGAGGCGCTGGGAACACAGCTGTCTCTGCGCCTTTTCCTCGCTAACCAAGCGACTCGGCTTTTGCTCTGAGATTCGCACCAGCTTGGAGCAATCAATACCCATTCCCATCCCCCTTTCTTGTCTGAATGTGTTCACTTGTCTTCCTCCCACAGGACCAGGTAGCACATAGGTTTTCCTAAGAAGGAAATAGAGTCCTGCTGGTGTGGCTCAGGGGTTGAGTGTCCACCTGGGCACCAGGAGGTCAGGGTTCGATTTCCCGTCAGGGCCCAGGCCCAGGTTGTGGGCTCCATCCCCAGTGGGGGGCGTGCAGAAGGCATCTGGTCAATGATTCTCTCTCCTCATTGATGTTTCTCTCTGTCTCCCCCTCCCTCTCCTTTCCTCTAGGAAACCAATAACAAAATATTTTTAAAAGGGAGGGAGGGAGGGAGAGAGAGAGAGAGAGAGAGAGAGAGAGAGAGAGAGAAAGAGAGAGAGAGAGAGAAACATACAGAACAGAGACACGATGGAAGGTTTTCCCTGCTCACTCACCGGCTGACTTCAGGGCATAATCCGCCATCTGCACTTGGTCTTCTCTCAGCTTCTTAAGTACATAATTCACCAAGTTCGACATTTCCTGTGCAAATTTAGAAAACGTTTTCTGCTAACAGTCCCTGCCGACTGCTGAGGTCATGATTGTCCGCACTGAGCTGTGGCCCCAGGTCCCGAGCCTGCGTGTGCGGGCGCTGCACAGCCTCACGGCACAGCCTCACGGCACAGCCGGCGGCTCAGGTCCCAGGCGGCGGCACTGTGCTCCTTCCCTCCCAAGGTCACAGAGCACCGCGGCCCTCAGGCCCCTCCAGGGCCTCAGGACCACCCAGCAAGATGGCACTGTCTGTGGGGCCTGCCGGGCCCCCCTTCACCGCTGCCTCTGTTCGCTAATGAAGACGGGAACGTTCTGTAGCCCTTTGGGGGGTGAGTTAGTGACATAGGTGCACACCTTGTCCATGACCTCCGCCTGGCCCGGGGCCTCCTCGGGGTCGCCCTCCGGGCTCCTGCTGTGATTGTGCAGCCCGGCCCGCGTGTCTCTGAGCAACGCCTTCAGAACGTCGATTTGCTCCATTAAGAGCAGGATTTCACGCAAGTTGCTTTCCAAAGTCTGGCTCTCTTTCCTGTGAATGGAGACACCCCCCTCCCCCAAGATCATGTGAGAAGAGGGAGCTGGACTTCCAGTGGGTGCTGGGCTGGGGGCGGGGCAAAGAGCGGAAAGATAAACCTGAGGGCGAGGGAGCCCAGGGGGACGCTGCATCCCAGCACCCGTGCAAGCCAGGACTCCGGGAGGCTTTCCGGGGACCGAGGGCCTGGGTGCTCGGAGCAGGGACGGGCTCAGCTAACAGTCCCTGTCTCTCAGCAGCTCCTGTCTCTCAGCAGCTCCTGTCTCTCAGCAGCTCCTGTCTCTCAGCAGCTCCTGTCTCTCAGCAGCTCTGTTGCCCTGGCCTGAGGCTGGCGACTTGCCCACACCCACGCCTCTGACGGAGCAGCCGGGGGCCTCAGCTCAGCCTCAGGGAGGGGGGAGGGGCGCCCAGGTTTTCCTTCAGCAAAGGGGTTCTGCTACCGTCAGTCTGGAAATCACTAGTCATGTCAAGCCAACAGGTACTTCTCTTGTTGAGAAAAGGTAAACACAAATCTATTGTTTTTCCAATTTGTAAAAAAACCATGTTTGCAATTTGGAAAGCACAAACCCTTCGGAGAGATGAACACGGTTGCATTCCAGCGTGTGTGCAAGCTCTATTCTGTGCAATAGAGGCACCGCTATAATGTTGTGTCCCACTGAGCCTCCCAGGCACTGTCTCCTCCAGATATTCCCACAGCTTCCTGGCCCCGGCGGGGTGCGCTGTCACAGGTCCCCCACCCGCTGGGCTTCTTACCTTCCCACGAGTTTGAATCATAAGTGACACTGAAAGCACCTCCCACTGTTACCTCCTTATCTATGGGAGTAGGAATGACGAGCGTCTTGTAACTTTACGAAAACATGGCCTGCGTGTCCGAGGGCCTCGCTCACCTGAAGAGCTCCCGCTGCGCCTTCGGCATCCGCCGCTGGGCCTGGGAGAGAAACCCACCGGATCCTGCCCGTTCCTCACCAACGCCCAGGCTCTCCTTGGCTGGCTGGCTGGCTAATCCCACCCAAGGGTATTTCCCCATTGATTCTGAGAGACAGTGGGAGGGAGGGAGTGATGGGGGCGGGGGAGAGACATCGACACGAGACACACATCTACTGGTTCTCCCTGCATGCACCCCAACAGGGCTGGGGACTGAACCTGCGACCCAGAAACTCAGCCTTGACAGGATTGAGCCACGACCCACCAGCGCGCAGGCCAAGACGCTAACGGTTAGAGCGGTCGGCAAACTCATTAGTCAGCAGAGCCAAATACCACCAATACAGAGATTGAAATTTCTTTTGAGAGCCAATTTTTTAAAATGTAAACTTCTTCTAACGCTACTTCTTCAAATACCAGGCCGTGGCATTTTATAGAAGAGCCACATCAAGGAGCCAAAGAGCCGCCTGTGGCTTTAGAGCCACAGTTTGCTGACCACAGCCCTAACCATTGAGCCACACTGGCCAGAGCTGAGTACGTCGTTTATTGAGCTATTAGTCACCATAAAACGCTGTTACAAAATAATACTAAAGGCGAGGGGGCGTGTTTACAACCCATCGTCCACTGAGTGAAGAAAGCCACAGCAGGCGCCTTTGCCTGCATGGATGCAGCGTCCTTAGAAACAGCCAGCATCAGCCTGGCGGGGGCACCACAGCACTCCGGAGGGACGGCGGAGGAGCCATCCTCGGAGAGCACCGGCCGGGAACACGGAACGGGGCGCTGGCCCAGGAGCTGGCGTGCACACAGCGGCCCAGCACCCACACTGGCCCGGGACAAGGCGGCCTCAGCCAGCGCACAGCAGGGGTCAGCACCCTCACCTGGTAGTTGGAGAGCCGGGAGCCGTACTCCGTGATCACGGTGTAGAGCCGCCGGGGCTTCTGGGAAGAGTGTTCTCTGGGCCACACGTGGCTGTGGAACCCTGTGCCGGAGGACCAGGCCGGTGGGGGGAGGGGGAACACGGGTACGGGGTGTGTGCGGGAGGACCAGGCCGGTGGGGGGGTGTGGGAGGACCAGGCCGGTGGGGGGGTGTGGGAGGACCAGGCCGGTGGGGGTGTGTGGGAACACGGGTATGTGGGGTGTGCGGGAGGACCAGGCCGGTGGGGGGGTGTGGGAACACGGGTATGTGGGGTGTGCGGGAGGACCAGGCCGGTGGGGGTGTGTGGGAGGACCAGGCCGGTGGGGGTGTGTGGGAGGACCAGGCCGGTGGGGGGGTGTGGGAGGACCAGGCCGGTGGGGGTGTGTGGGAGGACCAGGCCGGTGGGGGGGTGTGGGAGGACCAGGCCGGTGGGGGTGTGTGGGAACACGGGTATGTGGGGTGTGCGGGAGGACCAGGCCGGTGGGGGGGTGTGGGAACACGGGTATGTGGGGTGTGCGGGAGGACCAGGCCGGTGGGGGTGTGTGGGAGGACCAGGCCGGTGGGGGTGTGTGGGAGGACCAGGCCGGTGGGGGGGTGTGGGAGGACCAGGCCGGTGGGGGTGTGTGGGAACACGGGTATGTGGGGTGTGCGGGAGGACCAGGCCGGTGGGGGTGTGCGGGAGGACCAGGCCGGTGGGGGGAGGGGGAACACGGGTATGTGGGGTGTGTGGGAGGACCAGGCCGGTGGGGGGTGTGGGAACACGGGTATGTGGGGTGTGCGGGAGGACCAGGCCGGTGGGGGGAGGGGGAACACGGGTATGTGGGGTGTGCGGGAGGACCAGGCCGGTGGGGGGGTGTGGGAACACCGGTACATGGGGGGGGGGAACACGGGTACATGGGGTATGTGGGAGGACCAGGCCGGTGGGGGTGTGTGGGAGGACCAGGCCGGTGGGGGGGTGTGGGAACAAGGGTATGTGGGGGTGTGTGGGAGGACCAGGCCGGTGGGGTGTGCAGGAGGACCAGGCCGGTGGGGGGGTGTGGGAACACGGGTATGTGGGGGTGTGTGGGAGGACCAGGCCGGTGGGGGTGTGCAGGAGGACCAGGCCGGTGGGGGGTGTCATCCTGCTGTGGTGCCTCACACGGATATCCCTGAAGTGGCCTAGAGGGTCATGCTGGGGGACTCACCAACGAGGAGGACAGTGAAGGCGAACGCCACACTGAGGACGATCTTCCATGAGCGAGGCAGTCTGGAGGAACAAACACAGAGGCCCGGAGCGGGTCCGAGCCCACACCCTCTGTCAGCAGAGGCTGCTGGGCTGCCTGTGGGTTATCCTGGCCAGTCATCCTCGGAACGAGAGAAAGCGTCCCCAGGACGGTGTCTACGGCCACGCAGCTGAGAGCCCTCCACTTGGGCTGAGTTTGATGAAAATTCCCACGGGACCATACCCACCAAAGGTTCACTAAGCTTCTTTAAAAAAAAAAAGTGTGTGTATATATATATTATCAATTTCAGAGAGAGAGGGAGAGGGAGGGAGAGAATGAAACATCCATGATGAGAGAGAATCACCGATCAGCTGCCTCCTGCACACCCCAAACTGGGGATCAAGCCCACAACTTGGGCCCGGGCCCTGCCCGGGAATCGAACCCTGACCTCCTGGTTCCTAGGTCGATGCTCAGTCACTGAGCCATGAGGCTGGGCCCGGCTCACTGAGTTTCTGAGTAAACCCTGGCAGGCTGGCTTTGCAAAGCCGCTGTGCCCACCCCCCGCGGGGACTCGGCCTCCCTCCATGGTGGTGACCACCTGCTCCTCCCACAGCTGGCAGCACTCGCCCTCTGCTTCAGGGCCCTTCTGCAGGGCTTGGTGCTGGGGTGGGGATGGGGGTAGGAGGAGGGGGGTGGGTCCTCTGTTCTTCCCAGCAGCAGCACAGAGGGAGCGGGAGCGGGGCTGGGGGGGGCAGGCCTGAGGGAGGAGGCTCAGCCCGCCCAGCGCACAGGCCTCCCTGCTGCCTCCTGGCAGGTGACGTACACCGTTCTCACGAGAGGAGCCACAGCCGTTGGCTCCGGCTGTGGCTTTACCGGGGTGCGGGCACGTCCCATGCGGGGGCGTGGGAAAGAAGCCCACCGCCTCGGGGGCCCGCGCCCCTGAGCGTCAGGCCTGGGGCACGCAGGGAGGAGGCGGCTGTGGCGTCCGAGCCTCTCCTCACGGCTGGGGGCTGCGTGCTGTGTGCATCGTCCTGTGACGTTCACAGGCTCTATTGTCCGTCGGTTTCAGGTGGGCAAAGCACGGCTCCAGAGCGGCCCCCCCCCCCTCACACACACACACACACACACACACACACACAGCCCTCTGGAAGCACAGTGTCCCTCCTTTGGAAAAACTGCTGTTTGAACTACCCTGTTCTTCGTCTCCTCTTCTGTAGGTGAGCTCTGCTGTTTTCAGGCTGTGCTTTTGGCTTGAATAATAGAAAAGGTAAACCCAACTGTCTGTCCTGGCAAGCGAGCCATCCACAGGGGCTGCTACACGGAGACTGACAATAATTCCCACATTCTGCCAAGCGTTAGTTCATCCCAGGTTAGAGGCGTCTGTACAGACACGATATGCGCTCGACGTTACAAGCTGTCTGTGTAGACATGACAGGTGTCTGTTAGATAGGATAGTCAAGGCCACAAGCTGTCTCACACAAAGACCTGGAAGGACAGAAAAAGGAAGTGCCCTCCTGAGCTTGTTCAGAGTGGGACAGAGGTCACCTGCTCTGAGCCTGTGCTCGACAAAGATGGCTCCTGACGAACTGGCTCACTGAGGCGTCTAGTCCAGCTCGCTGGTTTGTGATACAACCACCTCACGTCAGGGGCCGCGTTCCCCGGGCTGCCCCCTGCTTCTGTGGCTCTCCTGCCATCACCCATGGGCCTGCTAATCCCTCACCTTTTTCCTGCACCCCCACTGCTCCCCTCGACAGCTGTCCGTCTGTTCTCTGGGGGTCTGTTTCTAGTCTGCTGTCCTGCTATTACGCTGAGTGAAGAAACGGGGCTTCTCCTCCAGCCCCCGTCCCAGCCGCCGTGATTCCTCCAGACGCCTGGCCTACACCCGCGGTTGTCAAACCCATCAATCCACAGAGCCAACTATCAACAGCACAGCGGCTGACATTTCTTTGGAGAGCCGAAAACTGGCTTCTGTGCATGGGCCAGGAAGTTTCAGTCGCACCGTACGTGCGTGCCCGCACTGCACGTGGTATTTTGTGGAAGAGCCACACTCACGGGGTCAAACAGCCGCATGTGGCTCTCGAGCCGCAGTTTGCCCACCACTGGCCTAGATAGACAGCCTGCCACAGCCAAGAGAAGCTGTGAGAGCCAATGTTTGGAAATGATCTTCTCGGAAAAGGAGAAAAGCTCCTTCTGGGTTACTTTCCGGGAATTCAGATCCGCTGGGACTCCTGCTCGGTCACGCACCTGCTGCAGGCGGCGGGGCCCTCGCGCCCCTGGACCAGAGCCTGGATGCTGCTGCCGCCGCTGCCGGCCTCCCCGGCCTGGCCCAGCGCAGGCTCCGGCCTCCCGCTCATCCCGGCAGGCGGCCGAGGGGGCGTCCGCCCTGTCTGTCCGATCGCATGGAAGCCGGGCGGCTGCACGGGGTGGGCAGGGCCGGCTCTCCTGGCTTCGCAGTGTTTCTCCGCCGAGGGGGAGACTGGAGTGAGGGCCCCGAGGGCTTGGGCCTCTGTTGTGTCACTTCTGTGAGGCGTCACAATGGCTGGCGGCGTGCAGGGCCTCTCCATTCTCTGCCACGCCCTGATGACCTTGATGGGGGCGTGGGGGGGGGGTGTTACTTCAGCCCCTGCCCGACCTGCCACGTCCTGTGAAGGCCCAGAACCTGACGGGGTACAGGGGGAAATAAAAACGGGATTTTTATAATTTCTCTTCCTGCCCAGCCAGGGCGGCTCAGTGGTTAAGTGTTGACTATGAACCAGGAGGTCCCAGTTCAAATCTCGGTCAGGGCACAGGCTGATCACATGATTCTCTCTCATCATTGATATTTCTCTCTCTCCCTCCCCTTCCTCTCTGAAATCTATAAAATATATTTGAAATAAAAAATAAACACCTCCGCCCGGAAGCCATTCTCTTCCTGGCGAGGCACCGTCTTTATGGCGGGGTCCTCGGCAGCCAGGGGTGTCGGGTGGCAGGGTGGCTGCGATGGGGTCTCCCAGTTTCACGCCACTCCTGCCCCTCATGGTTGTCGCCGCCCTTAGCTTCTTAGATTTCCTGTAGACGGTGTTGACAGGGATGTCAAGAAACCCATCCCTCGGTGCCTGGTTTTCCCAACGAGGCTGAAAACCCGAAAGGCTGTGTGACACCACCCACAGCCATTTCTCCCCCGGACGCTCATCCTCAGTCATTTCAGGTTATCTCAAAGAGAAGACGCCACCTTTTGAAGTCCCTTGGGTGCCGGAATCTGACCATTGTCAACAACCCCCATTGCTCTGGAACAGGCGTCTTCAAACTACGGCCCGCGGGCCACATGCGCCCGCAGAGGAGTCTGATCCGGCCCGCCAGGTTTTTTGGGCAGTGAGCGCAGCCGAGGTGTTACAGTAGGAATTAGTAGTTCATATAGTCTGGCCCTCCAGCTCTCTGAGGGACTGTGATCTGGCCCCCACTTTAAAAAGTTTGAGGACCCCTGCGAGTCTGGAAGGTCAGAGCTAGGTCGCTCACTGCTTAGTGGAAACACTGTTAGCTGAAGCAGCCTCCACCTCTGCTATCTTATGTGAATTTGTTATTGGAGATTCCTGCCCAAGGGCTATGGGTGTACCTGTCTCAATAAAGGGATGGTAAGGCCAGAGCAGGGGGTAGTCCTCCCCCTAGAGGTGGGCTCCCGCCTGGCGCCCAATATTCCCAAATTAATACTTATCTAGTCTCTTTTCATTTGTGTGCGGCCTTCTCCAGAACCGGAGCCCTGAACCGGAACCCTGAACCACGCGGGCATGAATGCGGTTCCCACACTGGGGTTTGTGAGAGCCGGGTCTAAGGAACGTGGCTCAGTGGGTGAGTGTTGACCTATGAACCAGGAGGTCAGGGTTTGGTTCCCAGTCGGGGCATACGCCTGGGTTGCAGGCTCCGTGCCCAGTGGGGGAAGGAGTGGGCCCAGGGTGATGGCCTCTTGGCTGCTTGGGGTTGGCATGTGTCACAGGGTGAGTAGAGCAGAAAGTGACGGTGTCAGTCAACAACAGAGCCAAGGAGAGATTAGGTCGCAGAAAGGGTCGAGGGCTCTGAAAATTTGAATTTTATTCAGAAACATTTTTTCTCTTCTCAAAATAGTCACAAACAGGAGACATCCACATAAGGTACACTGAGTGGCCAGATTGTTATGACCACCTCATCAGTTCTTCATTGGGCCACCTTCAACACTGCCGTGATTCTTCTTGGCATTGACTCCACGCGATGCTGAAAGGTGATGCGAGGAATCTGACACCGTGCCCGAGGGATAGCACCATCCAGTTCTGTGGGATCTGATGGTTGTGGAACCAGCTGCCCGATGGCTCTTTTAACTTCGTTCCTAAGGCTAATTTGCCTACAAACATCAGGTGGTCATAATAATTGGATGGAGATCTGGTGATTGTGGGGCCACCTAGGCAAGGTAAAGTCTCCCTCATGTTCTTGGAACCACTCCTGCACAGTACGAGCACTGCAGCATGGCACATCATCTTGTTGGAAGAAGCCATCTCCATTGGGATACGCCATCAACATGACGGGATGAACTTGATCGCAATGATACTTAGGTATGCAGTGCTATCCAGACGTTGTTCCACACGAATTAAAGGGCCCAAATCATGCCAGAAAAACATGCCCCAAACCACAACTCTGCCCCCACCAGCTTGAAGGGTTGTACTCATGCATGTGGGGTGCATGCTTTCACGCTGTTTCTGTGAAATTCTCTCTCTGCCATCTGCATGATGCAACTGGAAAGGTGATTCATCCGACCACATGGCTTTTTTCCAATACTCGACTGTCCAATCCTTGTGTTCCTGTACAAATTGGAGACATTTTATCTCAGTGACTGCAGACAGAAAAGGTGTTCGAACAGGCCTTCGGCTTCTGTATCCCATGCGATGCAGAGTACAGCTAATGTGCCTACAAACGTCAGGTGGTCATAATAATCTGGCCATATCTCTATACAGCAACGTCTTATAGATATAGCATATGTTGTAAAACATACACAGTATATATAGACACCTATACATAGATAGGCGTATAAGACATTTACATTTATAATGTTTTATCGAAACATCTGCAAACAAAACTGAATAAAATTGTGCACAAAGTGAGGTCAGACGCGAGGAGACGTTGGATCCTTCTAAACACGGAGAACTGTCTCGTGACAGAAAGACCACGCGTGGCAACGTGTAGGCAATAAAGACACGGAGCTGTTCTCGTTCTAAATAGCGTGTTCTTGTTCACCTTCCCTGGAGTCTGATGTGATCTGCCATCTGCAAATGTTTGGCGTGTCAGTCGTACCCAAAGGAGAGCTGTGTGGACCACGTCGTTACGGCGAGTTCCCGCCACGTGTTCTTGCTCCTCACCCGCTCCTAGGTCCCTGCCTTCTGCTTCACTTCCAGGCATTCCTGGGTTAATGAAAGCAGCACCTGTATCCAATTGAGGGCCCTTAAATGATGTTGATTTAAAATCCATTTTCAGCCGAGACCGTGGATAGAGCATTAGCCTGCAGACTGAAAGGTCCCAGGTTTGATCCCAGTCAAGGGCATGTACCTTGGTTGTGGGCACATCCCCAGTAGGAAGTGTGCAGGAGGCAGCTAATCCATGTTTCTCTCTCATCGATGTTTCTAACTCTTTATCCCTCTCTTCCTCTCTGTATAAAATCAATAAAATATATATATTTTAAAAAATCCATTTTCAGCAAGACCGAAGCTCTTCCTGTGCTTCTCCGAGGGTTCCCAGCGCTCACCTGCTCTGCTCCCACCAGGCCCATCCTGGTCTCTCCAGGCCAGCGAGGCAGGCAGCTTTCCCGTAACAAAACGGCAGTGGCTGCGGCGGCCGCTGGGGGCGCTGAGCCATGTGCAAAGAGGAGGTCCAGGCTGGGGAGCAGGATGCACGCCCAGCCCTCTCAATCCCTGCGCGGACCCAGTCCAGCCCTGCCAGGCCTTCGCGCCCGCTCCGTAGAAACGCGACCACTGACCAAGGTTTTTTGTTTGTTTTAAATAGATTTTATTGATTTATTACAGAGAGGAAAGGAGAGGGATAGAAAATTAGAATCAATGATGAGAGAGAAACATCGACCAGCTGCCTCCTGCACACCTCCCGCTGGAGATGTGCCCGCAACCAAGGCACATACATGCCCCTGACTGGAATCGAACCCGGGACCCCCCAGCCTGCAGGCCGCTCTATCCACGCTCTATCCACGCTCTATCCACGGAGCCAAACCGGTTTCGGCCAAAGGTTTTTTTAGTGTCTCAGCTCACGGACCAGAAATAGTGAGAAATGAAGGTTGGAGAAAAGACATTCACAGGGTAATTTTACAGCTGGTACGCCGCCTGTCTGCCTGTGTTCGTCCCCTTTTCCAAATGCACTAAGGAAAGAGGAGAGTTTTCCGGGCGCTTTGGGGAAACTCGGGGTGGGGCAGGTAGGGGTGGGAGGAGGACTCAGAGACGGGCCCCGCCCCGCCCCTTCTGCGGCCCCGCCCCCTTCCGCGGCCCCGCCCACTCGGGTTCGGGGCGGTTGACTGGCAGGGCCCGCGCTCCGCCCCTGCCCCTGATTGGCCTATGAGGTCCCACAGGCTGCTCCGATTGGCTGTCGGAACTCCAGCCGCGCCCGCCGGTTGGCCGCCCGGCCGTTGCCCGGGCGACGCGCGTTGTTGTGGTTGCGCGCGGCGCGGGGAGCTGGTGATT